>NW_021143878.1:0-17695 GCF_004193775.1 Glycine soja | reverse complement strand
TAGAGCGTCTCAACAAATTATGAGCTTCAATTGGGAATCCGAGTCAAACGTTATGGGCGTCCGAATATGCATGGGCATTCCATTTCAACTTTTGATCGCCATAATATATTATGAGCCTCAATCGGATATCCGAGTCAAAACATTTTCCGGTCGGAATTCACGCGAGTTTTACATGATAAATTTTGAGAGTCGCGATAGGTTACTTGCGTTATTTGAAGATCCGTTGGAAAAGTTATGGTTGTTTGTATTTGCGACGGGCTTCATTTTTTTCCTAAGAGCGTCTCGATATATTATGAGCTTCAATCGCGAATCTGAGACAAATGTTATGGCTGTTCGAATTTGCGTGGTCAGTCCATTTCTACTTTCGAGGGCGATGATATATTATGGGCCTCAATCGGACATCCGAGTCAAAACTTTAGCCCGTCGGAATTCACCTGAGTCTTCCATGATAAATTTTGAGCGTCGCGATAGGTTACTTGCCTTATTCGGAGATCCGGTGGAAAAGTTATGGTCGTTTGTATTTGCGATGGGCTTCATTTTTTTCCTAAGCGTCTCAACAAATTATGAGCTTCAATCACGAATCTGAGACAAACGTTATGGCTGTTCGAATTTGCATGGCAGTCCATTTCAACTTTTGAGGCCATGATATATTATGGGCCTCAATCGGACATCCTAGTCAAATGTTTTGCCCGTCGGAATTCACCCGAGTCTTCCATGATAAATTTTGAACGTCGCGATAGGTTACTTGCCTTATTCGGAGATCCGGTGGAAAAGTTATGGTCGTTTGTATTTGCGACGGGCTTCATTTTTTTCCTAACAGCGTCTCGATATATTATGAGCTTCAATCGCGAATCTGAGACAAATGTTATGGCTGTTCGAATTTGCGTGGTCAGTCCATTTCTACTTTCGAGGGCAATGATATATTATGGGCCTCAATCGGACATCCGAGTCAAAACTTTAGCCCGTCGGAATTCACCCGAGTCTTCCATGATAAATTTTGAGCGTCGCGATAGGTTACTTGGCTTATTCGGAGATCCGATGGAAAAGTTATGGTCATTTGTATTTGCGATGGGCTTCATTTTTTTCCTTAGAGCATCTCAACAAATTATGAGCTTCAATCGGGAATCCGAGTCAAACGTTATGGTCGTCCGAATATGCATGGGCATTCCATTTCAACTTTTAATCGCCATAATATATTATGAGCCTCAATCGGATATCCGAGTCAAAACTTTTTCCGGTCGGAATTCACCCGAGTTTTACATGATCAATTTTGAGAGTCGCGATAGGTTACTTGCGTTATTTGAAGATCCGGTGGAAAAGTTATGGTTGTTTGTATTTGCGATGGGCTTCATTTTTTTCCTAAGAGCGTCTCGATATATTATGAGCTTCAATCGCGAATCTGAGACAAATGTTATGGCTGTTCGAATTTGCGTGGTCAGTCCATTTCTACTTTCGAGGGCGATGATATATTATGGGCCTCAATCGGACATCCTAGTCAAATGTTTTGCCCGTCGGAATTCACCCGAGTCTTCCATGATAAATTTTGAACGTCGCGATAGGTTACTTGCCTTATTCGGAGATCCGGTGGAAAGGTTTTGGTCGTTTGTATTTGCGATGGGCTTCATTTTTATCCTAAGTGCGTCTCAACAAATTATGAGCTTAGATCAGGCATCCGAGTCGAACGTTATGGCCGTCCGAATATGCATGGGCATTCCATTTCAACTTTTAATCGCCATGATATGTTACGGGCCTCAATCGGACATCCGAGTCAAAACTTTAGCCCGTCGGAATTCACCCGAGTCTTCCATGATAAATTTTGAGCGTCGCGATAGGTTACTTGGCTTATTCGGAGATCCGATGGAAAAGTTATGGTCATTTGTATTTGCGATGGGCTTCATTTTTTTCCTTAGAGCGTCTCAACAAATTATGAGCTTCAATCGGGAATCCGAGTCAAACGTTATGGTCGTCCGAATATGCATGGGCATTCCATTTCAACTTTTATCGCCATAATATATTATGAGCCTCAATCGGATATCCGAGTCAAAACTTTTTCCGGTCGGAATTCACCCGAGTTTTACATGATAAATTTTGAGAGTCGCGATAGGTTACTTGCGTTATTTGAAGATCCGGTGGAAAAGTTATGGTTGTTTGTATTTGCGATGGGCTTCATTTTTTTCCTAAGAGCGTCTCGATATATTATGAGCTTCAATCGCGAATCTGAGACAAATGTTATGGCTGTTCGAATTTGCGTGGTCAGTCCATTTCTACTTTCGAGGGCGATGATATATTATGGGCCTCAATCGGACATCCTAGTCAAATGTTTTGCCCGTCGGAATTCACCCGAGTCTTCCATGATAAATTTTGAACGTCGCGATAGGTTACTTGCCTTATTCGGAGATCCGGTGGAAAAGTTATGGTCGTTTGTATTTGCGATGGGCTTCATTTTTATCCTAAGTGCGTCTCAACAAATTATGAGCTTAGATCAGGCATCCGAGTCAAACGTTATGGCCGTCCGAATATGCATGGGCATTCCATTTCAACTTTTAATCGCCATGATATATTACGGGCCTCAATCGGACATCCGAGTCAAAACTTTAGCCCGTCGGAATTCACCCGAGTCTTCCATGATAAATTTTGAGCGTCGCGATAGGTTACTTGGCTTATTCGGAGATCCGATGGAAAAGTTATGGTCATTTGTATTTGCGATGGGCTTCATTTTTTTCCTTAGAGCGTCTCAACAAATTATGAGCTTCAATCGGGAATTCGAGTCAAACGTTATGGTCGTCCGAATATGCATGGGCATTCCATTTCAACTTTTTATCGCCATAATATATTATGAGCCTCAATCGGATATCCGAGTCAAAACTTTTTCCGGTCGGAATTCACCCGAGTTTTACATGATCAATTTTGAGAGTCGCGATAGGTTACTTGCGTTATTTGAAGATCCGGTGGAAAAGTTATGGTTGTTTGTATTTGCGATGGGCTTCATTTTTTTCCTAAGAGCGTCTCGATATATTATGAGCTTCAATCGCGAATCTGAGACAAATGTTATGGCTGTTCGAATTTGCGTGGTCAGTCCATTTCTACTTTCGAGGGCGATGATATATTATGGGCCTCAATCGGACATCCTAGTCAAATGTTTTGCCCGTCGGAATTCACCCGAGTCTTCCATGATAAATTTTGAACGTCGCGATAGGTTACTTGCCTTATTCGGAGATCCGGTGGAAAGGTTTTGGTCGTTTGTATTTGCGATGGGCTTCATTTTTATCCTAAGTGCGTCTCAACAAATTATGAGCTTAGATCAGGCATCCGAGTCGAACGTTATGGCCGTCCGAATATGCATGGGCATTCCATTTCAACTTTTAATCGCCATGATATGTTACGGGCCTCAATCGGACATCCGAGTCAAAACTTTAGCCCGTCGGAATTCACCCGAGTCTTCCATGATAAATTTTGAGCGTCGCGATAGGTTACTTGGCTTATTCGGAGATCCGATGGAAAAGTTATGGTCATTTGTATTTGCGATGGGCTTCATTTTTTTCCTTAGAGCGTCTCAACAAATTATGAGCTTCAATCGGGAATCCGAGTCAAACGTTATGGTCGTCCGAATATGCATGGGCATTCCATTTCAACTTTTTATCGCCATAATATATTATGAGCCTCAATCGGATATCCGAGTCAAAACTTTTTCCGGTCGGAATTCACCCGAGTTTTACATGATCAATTTTGAGAGTCGCGATAGGTTACTTGCGTTATTTGAAGATCCGGTGGAAAAGTTATGGTTGTTTGTATTTGCGATGGGCTTCATTTTTTTCCTAAGAGCGTCTCGATATATTATGAGCCTCAATCGCGAATCTGAGACAAATGTTATGGCTGTTCGAATTTGCGTGGTCAGTCCATTTCTACTTTCGAGGGCGATGATATATTATGGGCCTCAATCGGACATCCTAGTCAAATGTTTTGCCCGTCGGAATTCACCCGAGTCTTCCATGATAAATTTTGAACGTCGCGATAGGTTACTTGCCTTATTCGGAGATCCGGTGGAAAGGTTTTGGTCGTTTGTATTTGCGATGGGCTTCATTTTTATCCTAAGTGTGTCTCAACAAATTATGAGCTTAGATCAGGCATCCGAGTCGAACGTTATGGCCGTCCGAATATGCATGGGCATTCCATTTCAACTTTTAATCGCCATGATATGTTATGGGCCTCAATCGGACATCCGAGTCAAAACTTTAGCCCGTCGGAATTCACCCGAGTCTTCCATGATAAATTTTGAGCGTCGCGATAGGTTACTTGGCTTATTTGGAGATCCGATGGAAAAGTTATGGTCATTTGTATTTGCGATGGGCTTCATTTTTTTCCTTAGAGCGTCTCAACAAATTATGAGCTTCAATCGGGAATTCGAGTCAAACGTTATGGTCGTCCGAATATGCATGGGCATTCCATTTCAACTTTTTATCGCCATAATATATTATGAGCCTCAATCGGATATCCGAGTCAAAACTTTTTCCGGTCGGAATTCACCCGAGTTTTACATGATAAATTTTGAGAGTCGCGATAGGTTACTTGCGTTATTTGAAGATCCGGTGGAAAAGTTATGGTTGTTTGTATTTGCGATGGGCTTCATTTTTTTCCTAAGAGCGTCTCGATATATTATGAGCTTCAATCGCGAATCTGAGACAAATGTTATGGCTGTTCGAATTTGCGTGGTCAGTCCATTTCTACTTTCGAGGGTGATGATATATTATGGGCCTCAATCGGACATCCTAGTCATATGTTTTGGCCGTCGGAATTCACCCGAGTCTTCCATGATAAATTTTGAACTTCGCGATAGGTTACTTGCCTTATTCGGAGATCCGGTGGAAAAGTTATGGTCGTTTGTATTTGCGATGGGCTTCATTTTTATCCTAAGTGCGTCTCAACAAATTATGAGCTTAGATCAGGCATCCGAGTCAAACGTTATGGCCGTCCGAATATGCATGGGCATTCCATTTCAACTTTTAATCTCCATGGTATATTACGGGCCTCAATCGGACATCCGAGTCAAAACTTTAGCCCGTCGGAATTCACCCGGGTCTTCCATCATAAATTTTGAGCGTCGCGATAGGTTACTTGGCTTATTCGGAGTTCCAATGGAAAAGTTATGGTCATTTGTATTTGCGATGGGCTTCATTATTTTCCTTAGAGCGTCTCAACAAATTATGAGCTTCTATCGGGAATCCGAGTCAAACGTTATGGTCGTCCGAATATGCATGGGCATTCCATTTCAACCTTTAATCGCCATAATATATTATGAGCCTCAATCGGATATCCGAGTCAAAACTTTAGCCCGTCGGAATTCACCTGAGTCTTCCATGATAAATTTTGAGCGTCGCGATAGGTTACTTGGCTTATTCGGAGATCCGATGGAAAAGTTATGGTCAGTTGTATTTGCGATGGGCTTCATTATTTTCCTAAGAGCGTCTCGTCAAATTATGAGCTTAGATCGGGCTTCCGAGTCAAACGTTATGGCCGTCCGAATATGCATTGGCATTCCATTTCAACTTTTAATCGCCATGATCTATTACGTACCTTAATCAGACATCCGAGTCAAAACTTTAGCACGTCGGAATTCACCCGAGTCTTCCATGTTAAATTTTGAGCGTCGTGATAGGTTACTGTCGCAACCTACCCTTCGGCGGGAGGGCGACGCGTGACTAGCGGGATGCGTGTTCCATGAATGGAATACAGGCGGAGTCGCCACCAACGTTTATTTGAGGAAAACGTCGGAAAAACCGGAAAAGACGTGATCTACGAACTTTTAAGTGAAAGGTTCGGGAGTTGTATTTACGCACGGGGAAGGTATTAGCACCCCACACGTCCGTCACAAGGGACGGCAACCTTGAATCAAATGTGCAAACATAACTTTAATTTTTACGTTTCCCTTTTATGTCCTTATATCCTTTATACCCTTTTTATATTTTTCTCTTTTTGTGGTCGACAAGGGTCTTTCCCTTTGCTCCTACGTATTCCTCAATTGCGATGAGGAAATCAGACCTACGTAGTTCTTTCTTATCAAGTGATTCTTTTTTACTTAAAAGGTGATCATTTTAAGGCGTTGGACCTTGAAAATGATCCATTTTACTTAGTAAGAAATTGAAATGATAAACTTCAAAAACCTATTTTTATGGACGAGCTTGACTAGGCGAGTTGATTTTAGCCTTAGTTTCACTTTAGTTATTAGTCAATTCAATTAAGAATGAGAAATCCCAAAGAGAAAATGTCCGATTGATTTTCCGCTTTATTTTACTAAAAGACGTTTTTTTATTATTATATTATTATTTTACCTCTTTTTTGATTTCCAACGTGGTTACGGCACGACCGAACGGTCGGAATTCATTTTAACCGAAGTTAACGGATAATACAATTCAAACGATCGGTGGAAATTTATTTTATTTTTAGGTTAAGCGAGAAATGACTTAAATAAAATGGCTTAAGCACATCAAAAGGGGGTATAAAAAGTAAATGAAACAAGAATAAAAATACACAAAACACAATGTGTATTTTTATTCTTGCTACCTAAACATACATATATATGTTTTGTAAGGTATTTTTGCTATATACATGCATATCCAAGGTATCTTTCTACCTAAACATACATATATATATTTTGTGAAGTATTTTTTGTTTACATACATGCATATCTAAGGTATCTTTCTACCTAAACATACATATATATATCTTATGAAGTGTTTTTTTTTTTGTTTACATACATGCATATCTAAGGTATTTTCACTTCCTAAACATACATATATATATTTTGTGAGGTATGACTACCTTCCGAGCTTGCGCTTGTTTTATTTAAATTCCCAGGATCATGAGCAACTAGGTGCGTTCTACTATAAAAAGTGATCAAATAACAAGCATAGATTCAAAAGGTACTAGGTTGCCTCCTAGTAGCGCCTCTTTAACGTCTTGAGCTGGACGCCTAATGATTTGTCGGTCATGGACCTAGTACTTTGCTTACCTTTGGCTTTGGACTTGGTCGTCTATTGGTCGGCCATGTGTCGTAGGCAACGCTCTAAAATTTTTATGGATGAGCTGAGGTGAACTCTAGAGGTGGTGGCGGTGTGTCTATTGCCCGCTACCGGCCATCCCAATGCTGATGTGGTGTTTCGCCCTGCGCCTGCCTGGGGGCGCAGTACTTCTTGATGAAAGCTCGATTGGTAGGGGGGCCTGATGACCTTGCTGGGGGCGACAGGCACTCCCTAGAACTGACAGAGACCCGTATTTAGAGCTGGCAACTCCAAGACCCTGTTGGCCTTCTTCGGGTCCACTAGGTGTCTTGCGGGCACAATCCCTGCAAACAATAGATGACATCAGAAATCAGTTGGGGGAAGTGCATACTTACCTATGCCACGACGACATGAACTTGCTGGGGGGAACGGGCGCCTTGTAGGGCCGACAGAGGCCCGTAACCAGAGCTGGAAATCCCAGGGCCCTGTTGGACTTCTTCAGGTCCACTGGGTTTCTTTGTGGGTGCGATCCCTGCAAACAATAGATGGTATCAGAAATCAGTTGAACCATATGCATACTTACCCATGTCGGGACGACACAGACCAACTGATACTTTTGCAGGGGGAGATTGGCATTGCGGTCGCTGGGCAGAATGTTGCTAAGTAGCAATGTCATCTATATCTGTGTAAGAGTGGTCATGTTGGTGTGCATGATCCGCACTCGTCTCTTTGCAGCGGCACGGGTGAAATCTTGCCCCGGTATGCATAGTAGCTGTGTGATAGCCTCCCTCTCTGGTTGTGCTCGCACAGTTGGCCCTCCTCCAATATCAGGGGGTGGCCCAGGAACCGTTAAAAGGAAACTACTGGTCCCTTAATCGGGAGTGCAAGTCTCGGTTAAGCATTTAAGGACAGAGGACCTTAAATTCTCTTAAGGTGCAGATGTGGAGCACACAGAAAATGAGGACACGTAGCCCTCTAAAGGTGAGGGCGTGCAGCCCTCTCAAGGCGAGGATGTGTAGTTCTCTGGAGGTGAGGGTGTGCAGCCCTCTGTTGGCGAGGACGTGTAGTCCTCTCAAGGTGAGGGCGTGCAGCCCTCTGATGGCGAGGGCTTGTAGCCCTCTGAAGGTGAGGATGTGTGGTCCTCTAAAGGTGAGGGCGTGTAGCCCTACGAAGGTGAGGACGTGTGGTCCTCTGATGGCGAGCGCGTGTAGCCCTCTGAAGGTGAGGACGTGTGGTCCTCTAAAGGTGAGGGCGTGTAGCCCTACGAAGGTGAGGACATGCAGTCCTCTGATGGCGAGGGCGTGTAGCCCTCTGAAGGTGAGGACGTGTAGTCCTCTGATGGCGAGGATGTGTAGCCCTCTGAAGGTGAGGACGTGTGGTCCTCGGATGGCGAGGGCGTGTAGCCCTACGAAGGTGAGGACATGCAGTCCTCTGATGGCGAGGGCGTGTAGCCCTCTGAAGGTGAGGACGTGTAGTCCTCTGATGGCGAGGGCGTGTAGCCCTCTGAAGGTGAGGGCGTGCAGCCCTCTGTTGGCGAGGACGTGTAGTCCTCTCAAGGTGAGGGCGTGTAGCCCTCTGTTGGCGAGGACGTGTAGTCCTCTAAAGGTGAGGGCGTGTAGCCCTACGAAGGTGAGGACGTGTAGTCCTCTCAAGGCGAGGACGTGTAGTCCTCTAAAGGTGATAGGTACAAGTACCCAAGGATCCACCCTTATGAGAAAGCAAGAGATCGACTCATCGAGAGGGCCAGTCATCCCAAATCCACAAGATTTGGACATTAGATGTAGGAAATCTATGCAGTTAACATGATTTTTAGGGATGCAGATGCATGCAACCTTTGTCGTGAAATTTGGTAAATGCGGACTTCATATGAAACAATGCAATGTAATGGAAAGTTGTACAATGTTCATGACATTCTTTCCCTATTTTGTGATTTTGATTTTGATTTGATTTTTTGGAAAACACAGATTGACTGTCCTTTTGAAAAAGGTGATAATTCATGCAACCTCATCCTATCTTTTTGCAAATCTCTCCGGGAATTCCCTCAGAGTGTATGTTCTTTTTGATTTAGTCACTTGACCATTTTGGAGTGACGACAATGGAGCCATTTGATGTTTAATCAATCCATTGAAATCCTAGGGTTTGTCTCCCCCCCTTTTTTTCTTGTTTAAAAACATCGACGGATGATAAATTTTTATCTGCCCCTATGTTCACTTGAGGCTCATGCACGATGCCCCTCATTGCCCCAGTGTAAGGCTTTGAGGTACCAATTGTTATCTTTTGTCATGACCTTGTAGCTGGGAACCTATTGGGTGAAAACTTCTAATCTGCCCCTAGGTTCGCTTGAGGTTTTTGCATGGTGCCTTTCGTTGCTCCAGTGTAAGGCTTTGAGGTACAATCGTTGTCTTCCGTCATGACCTTGTAGCAAGGAACCTATTGGGTGAGAACTTCTAATCTGCCCCTAGGTTCGTTTGAGGTTTATGCATGGGGCCTTTCATTGCCCCAGTGTAGGGCTTAGAGGTACCAATTGTTGTCTTGTTTTCACAACCTCGCAGTGAGGAAGAATGAAAGATGCAGTTGATTCTTGCAAAAAGAATTTTCCAAGGACGAGAAATAGTTGAAGGATCTTTCAGTTGATGGATTAAGTCAAATGACTCCTATGTAGAAGCAAGATGTTTTGATGTCTTGATGATGCTAAAGGATCAAGTGCTTCTAAGTTTTACTCAAGACAAAAATCCAAGAAAATCAAGATATATGATCAAGTTGATCTCTAGAATCTTTAGGAAGAAGTTTCCAAATTGAAAATACAAAAGGTTTGACCAAAGAATTCTATCATTTCAAATTGAGATTTTCTCTATGGTAATCGATTACCAACAGCTGAAAATGTTTATCATAGTCACTAGAAATTTGAATTCAAAATTTATAATGTGTAATCGATTACACATGGATGGTAATTGATTACCAGCAGTTTATTCAAATTTTAAAGCCTGTGATCGATTACACAAGTCTTGTAATCGATTACCAGAGGAGATTTTCAGAAAATAATTTCCAAGAGTCACATCTATTCAAATGGTTTATGAATGGCCATCAAAGGTGACTTGGAAACACGAATTTAAAGAGACTTTTCATTGCCCAAATAGTTTTATCCTCTCAAAAAGATTCCTTGGTCAACCACTTGCATATTCAATAAAGAATTTTGATTGATCTTCATTATAGAATCTATCTCTTTTAAGAGAGATTTCTTCTTTTCTTCTTCTTATTTCCGAAAAGGGATTAAGAGACCGTGGGTCTCTTGTTGTAGAGGATTCCTGAACACAAGGGAAGGGTTGTCCCTGTGTGGTTCAGACTTTGTAAAAGGAGTTTTACAAAGAGAGTGGAAAATCTCAAGTGGGTTGCTTGAGGACTGGACGTAGGCGCGGGAAGTGGCCGAATCAGTATAAATCAAGTTTGCATTCCTCTCTTCCCTTAAACTTCTTTTATTTATTGCTATTTATCTTTTGCTTTAAAGAAGTTTACTTTGAATTGTCTTTTGAGTAATTCATGTTAAGGGTGCATTGTTAATCCGAAAAGAGAGAGTGAAAGTTTAATTGGGGAATAGTCCTTGTATCTTAATTCAACCCCCCTTTTTCTTAAGGTAACTGAGGCTGTAACATCCTGGAAATTTCTACCCTGAGTTTACGGAAACGATGTATTTTGAATGATTATATATATATATATAAGTATTGTTCTGTGTATATGTATAGATATGTTCTTGGTAGAAATAGGAATAGTGGGGGCAAGATACGCGGGTTAGACTAATTAAGGAAGAGAAATCCATAACTGGGAGGTTATGGGTTAATTCTTAATTAATTAGTTAAAAATCATCGTTTTGCGTGCGACTTTGAATTTAACGAAACCAACCTCTGAACCACGCTCGGGGTTTTATTCTGAGCGTTTTGATATATATATTGCTTGCTTTCGAAAACTGGCCCAGGCGGACGCAGAGAAACGCGAGAAAATGGAATCAGAGAAACGACACGCAAACCGAGGCAGGATTTTAGCATTTCAAAGGTCAGATTTTTCTCACTTTTGTGACTGAGTATGGGTCACAGTCAAAAAGAGAAAGTGGGCCCTTCTTGCTCCACTCAAATAGGGACATGTGGCAGAGCTTGAATAAAATAACGGAAAAAGGGAAAACCTTTTATTTAAGACCAAAAAGCAACTCTCTCTCTCTTCACTCAGCCCCACAAAATTTCAGACAGCTCTCCCTCTCTCTCACGCAGCCTTCTTCTTCTTTTCTCCCATCCACCATTGTTGCCCAACAAAGCTCCAACCTTTGGTGCTCATTTCCGCTCCAAATCGCAAAAAGAGGGCATTCCCGGAGTCGTGAAGTGCGTGGCTACAAGTGGGACTTCGAAAATTCAGGTTTGGGTGGACTTCTTTCTCTCTTAAATTTCGTGGGTATGGGGTTTTGGGAGATATGATGGGTAATCTTGCTAGGGTTCTGCTGTGTGATGATTATTTGTGAAGACATTTGTTGAAAGCTTGTTGAAATTGCCATGTTTGGATGAGTTAAACATACCCATTCTGTTTTAGGGTTTTTGTGATGATGTTTGTGATGTTTATATGCTGAAATTGCTGATGGAAATCTGTTAGGGACGAAGGGTAGAACTAACCTAGGGTTAGAAAGTGAGAATGTGATGTTATGAGTGGAAAAAAAAAGAGTGAGACTTTGAGGGTTGAAAGGCTAAGTCTGAATTCTGTGGTAAATGGAGGTTAAAGTGAGTTAATACTAGCTTGAAATGTCATTTAGGACTTATGAGAAAGCTTGGACTGTGCTAGAGAGAAAAATAAATGACCAAAGTGAACAAAGAGCCATTTCTAGGGCAAATTTGGGTGTTGAAGTGTCAAATTTTGATTCGGAGAGATTTTAGGTGTAAATCCAGTTTGAACAAGTCTAAATGGATGTTATGGACTGGTGTGAGGTGAGAGTTTGCTTCAAATTTACCTCATTCTAAATTTCACCTTTCAAACCTAGAAAAGCCATTGAATGGAGGGGTGTTGGACACCTAGATTCTGTGTTGCTGTGCTTTAAAGCTTGAATTTGGTTTAGGCATGATTGATACATGATTTGGGACTTGTAGGAATTGATTTGGGCAAGATTGGATGAGAGGAAGTGTGATTTTCGAAATCTGCACTTATGCAGAATTTTTGCTGAGAAATTGTGCAGCAGAATTTTGCACAAGTGCAGAGAAAATGCTTGTGTGTGGTTGGCTGTGGAAAGTCTAGTGCAGAATGAGTTCTGGATGTTTGCCAGTAGATCCCAACGGTCCAAATGTAGGCTTATGCACTATAGACTCCCAGTAAAATTTTGGAGTCGATCCAACGGTTAATGAATTGGATCGAAGGAATTGTTACTGTGGTCTTTAAGTGAGAAAAGCTGTGATTTTGGTTGATGTGTTGAGCAGAGTTTTCTGTCTTTGTTCTGTTTTGCTTGGCTGTGATAGCTTGTGTTGTTTGAATGTTGTTTTGCTTGGATGTTGTGGAAGCTTGGGAGGATTGATGGGGACCCGGTGTTGAGAGAAACGAGGATATGGGCTACGTGGGAGTACGTGAGCTCAGTTGGAGGTGGGCAACAGGGGATGGTGGGTTTATGCGCGCATTGTGGATGTGGAAAAACTTGTTGTGCACCATCGCCCGACCGCCACCTAGTACCACATGTGATGGGTACCCCATAATCCTACAAGCTTGAGATGAGGAAGTGTTGAAGGGTGAAACTTCCTGCTTTTATTGTTGACCACAGAGTGGTACCTGGAGATATGTCGCGGGGGTCAGGAGACCTTGGGGACGTCAGGTGGGGTGCTATTGCCCAAAACCAAGCTTGACCAATCCCGACCCAACCCGGGCATAGTCGGTCAGTGAGAACCTGTGATGTACCTAAGCAGGCGAGCTCCTTGCAGTCAACCGATAAAAGGAAAACAAAGACCACAAAGCAAGGAGGCTTGTGGTGGCTGACCAGCTGTGAATTTGTGTGATATGTGGAGTATAGTCTCTGGTAATCGATTACCAAGGGTGGGTAATAGATTACAAGGCTTAAAAATGAAGACAGGAGGCTAAGATGGTCTCTGGTAATCGATTACCACGGGGTGTAATCGATTACCAGGCTTAAAAACGAAGTGAGGAAACCTAGGGAGCCTCTGGTAATCGATTACCAGCCTGTGTAATCGATTACACAGAGGAATGGGTCACTGGTAATCGATTACCAGGCATGTGTAATCGATTACACAGTGTATTTTTGCATATTTCATGTTCTGAGGCTGTGTAATTCAAGTTTAGCCTCTGGTAATCGATTACCAAGGCTGTGTAATCGATTACCAGAGATGGAAAGCCTTAAAATACCCCTTTTACTTGCATGTAGTGGTTATGAGACAAATCGTGTGCAGCGCAGTTAGATTCTTGTGAAAGAGTCTACCCCTTTCTCTTCTTTCTTGTAGATCGTGATGGCGGCGCAGCTAATTCGTGATCGAGTAGAGATGGAGTGCCTAGAGGGAGCTTGGGAGACCCTCGAAGGCAACACGAGGTGCCGATTTCGGGGCACCATTCGATTCACGGCTACTTCTTTGGTGCATCCAGATGAACCTGCACGGACGCTTCAGCGCACTGTGGAGTGGATACTACCCACGCCTACACCATATCGTCTAGTGGAGCCCGTTCAAGTGATCGAGGTAACGTCATCCGAGGAAGACCCTGAGGAGGACCTGGAGGAGCTACCTCCTGAGCCTGCTGTGGATGCCCTTGACTTTCTAGAGGGTGATGAGGATCCACTTCTTGAGGTGGATTCTCCCGAGGAAGTCATGTCGGCATCTGAGGCAGACTCTACAGAGGATAGTGGCCCGAGGGAGATGGCGATCAGCGGAGGCTCTTCATCCTAGTGGACAGCTTTTTGGATTAGTTTTGTATACTTTTTGAGGGTGGGTGTATCTAGGACTGACTGTTAGGTTTACTCTTTTGTTTTTGTATGGGTAGACCTGATGTATAGGAATTTGATGATTGTATACATGTGGCTGAAGCCACCACTATGGACACCTTTGCTCTGGATGACACTATATATTTTGTAAAACTCCCATATTTTGGACAGCTTTAAATGATGAATGCATTTATAATCGATCTTGTTATTTGAAAAGAAAGCATTAGCAACTTTATTTGTAATAGAGTTTATCGACCGTATTTTATTCTTTTATCTTCATGTGACGACCTAAAGTAATGGCTGGTACATTCTTCCTTTTGAAACAGCAAAATAATTTAGAGAATTATGAGCGGTAAGAAAGAAATGACTCCGAATAGAGTTGTGAACTGGCCATTCAGGACTTTATAATGAGGATTTTCCTTCTAAACCTAGTTACGGTGAAAAGCGAAAGAAACGAAAAAGAAAAAGAAGAAAAAAAAAATTTACCATGGTTTTTGTTATTTAAATTATTTCTATTAAACCAGTCATTAATTTAGGGACGCCACAATTGGTGGTATCAGAGCAAAAGTTGGATTCTAGTGAACCTGTTTATGGTTTTGCTGTGTGAATGCTGTGTATCTCTAAAACTTGGGAGTAGGTTTCGGGGAGTGACGTTAAGTCACACATTGTGTGTAATTCTGCTTTCTTGTCTTGAGCATGGATGTGTGACTGATTCACAGGATTGTTGTGTGTATAAGTATGTATAAAGAGAAGGATGTTGTTATAACTGTCATAGCCTGTGTGGTACACTCTCTCTTTAGGATTTCTTGGGTGCTAATAGTTTCCCTACAGGATAGGTATGGCAGGACGTGGTAGGGATCAGAACCGTGATGTCCTTGACCGCATCACCGCTGTGCTGGAAACTCTAGTGCAGGAACGTGATGTGGAACCGGCGGAGTATCGGGGACTCATGGCTTTCCGTAAGAACCACCCGCCAAAGTTCAGTGGAGACTATGATCCGGAAGGTGCTAGGTTGTGGTTAGCTGAGACGGAAAAGATTTTCGAGGCGATAGGTTGCCTTGAGGAGCATAAGGTTCTTTATGCGACATTTATGCTCCAAGGGGAGGCTGAGAATTGGTGGAAGTTCGTGAAGCCTTCGTTTGTTGCACCTGGAGGCGTGATTCCTTGGAATGCCTTCAAGGACAAATTCCTGGAGAATTACTTCCCGCGAGATCTCAGGAAGCGGAAGGCGAGGGAATTTCTGGATTTGAAGCAAGGAAACATGTCTGTTGGGGAGTACACGGCTAAGTTTAATGAGCTTCTGCAGTATTGGCCTCAATACCAAGATGCTCGGAATGAGGAAGATTTATGTGCTCAGTTTGAGAATGGGCTTCGGTTGGAGATCCAACAGGCGGTTAGTTATATGCAGATTACGGATTTTAATCAGTTGGTGACAAAGTGCAGGATTTTTGAAGATAAGATGAAGGAGAGGCAAGCTAGAGGCGTTGGAGGACCTCAGAGAAACCATCCTTTCAGAGGGAATGGTAACAAGAGGATGAAGCCGTATGCTAGCAACAAGGGGAAGCAACCTATGGCTACCTCCAACATGAGCCAGTCAAGGGGGACTGGAGTACAGTGTTTTCAGTGTGGAGGACCGCATCTTAAGAGGAATTGCCCACAGCTCCAGCAGACACAGGAGAGCCGTTGCTATGTTTATGGCAAGGTGGGCCATATTCTAGAGAATGTAGGGTGACCGGGAGGCCAACAGTGACGGCCAATTCTAACACCGTCAATCGTGGACCCACTAATTCCACAAGGAGCGGTAATGTTAGCAACAACAACATTAGTGGTGGAAGACCAAAAGTAGCCTCTCGGGTGTTTGCTATGAGTGGTTCAGAAGCGGCTGCCTCCGACGAGTTGATACGGGGTAAGTGTTTGATTGCTGATAAACTACTAGATGTACTTTATGATTCAGGTGCCACGCATTCTTTCATATCTCATGCATGTGTGGAGAGGTTGGGGTTATGTGCGACAGAGTTGCCATATGACATGGTGGTGTCTACTCCGACGAGCGAGCCTGTAACCACCTCTCGGGTGTGTTTGAAGTGTCCTATAATTGTTGAGGGTCGATCTTTTATGGCGGACTTGATTTGCCTACCTTTAGCTCACCTAGATGTGATCTTGGGGATGGATTGGTTATCTGCTAACCATATCTTTCTAGACTGTAAGGAGAAGATGCTAGTGTTTGGTGGAGAGATAGTTCCAAGTGAATCGTTGAAAGGGAATGCGGCCAACGAAGGAACGGGTGATGTTCAAACTTACATGGTGTTGTTCTCTATGTATGTGGAAGAGGACGCTGAAGTTAGTTGTATACTGGTGGTGTCAGAATTTCCAGAAGTTTTTCCGGATGATGTTTGTGAACTGCCACCTGAGAGAGAAGTGGAATTCATTATTGACCTGGTGCCTGGGGCGAATCCAGTGTCGATTGCGCCTTATAGAATGTCTCCGGTGGAACTAGCAGAGGTGAAGGCACAAGTACAGGATCTTTTGAGCAAACAATTTGTTCGTCCAAGCGCATCACCGTGGGGAGCGCCGGTCTTGTTGGTTAAAAAGAAGGATGGAAGTATGAGGATGTGTGTAGACTACCGGCAGTTAAACAAGGTCACTATCAAGAACAAATATCCTCTACCAAGGATAAATGATTTGATTGACCAATTGAGGGGAGCGACGGTATTTTCAAAGATAGATTTGCGATCGGGGTATCATCAAATCCGAGTTAAGAAGGAAGATATCCCAAAGACTGCATTTCGGACTCGGTATGGGCATTATGAGTATTTAGTCATGCCATTTGGAGTGACTAATGCTCCGGCTATTTTCATGGACTATATGAACCGTATATTCCATGATTACTTGGATCAGTTCGTGGTTGTGTTTATTGATGATATCCTAGTGTATTCGAGGAATAAGGAAGAGCATGAGAAGCACTTGAGGATTGTATTGCATATCCTGAGGGATAGGAAGTTGTTCGCCAAATTGTCGAAATGCGAATTTTGGTTGGAGAAAGTGCAGTTCTTGGGGCATGTGATTTCTAAGGACGGGGTTGCAGTGGATCCGAACAAGGTGGAGTCGGTTATGGAGTGGCAACAACCGACAACTCCAACGGAGGTTCGAAGTTTCTTGGGGTTAGCTGGCTATTATAGAAAATTCATTGAAGGATTTTCTAAATTGGCATTGCCTCTAACTAAGTTGACTCGTAAGAATGAGAAGTTTGTTTGGAATGAGAAGTGTGAACAAAGTTTCCAAGAGTTGAAGAGGCGGTTGACGACAGCTCCAGTGTTAATTTTGCCCGACCCTAAGAGGACATTTGAAGTGTATTGCGATGCAAGCGGGCAAGGCTTGGGATGTGTGTTGATGCAAGAGGGAAGAGTAGTGGCTTATGCTTCACGTCAATTACGTCCTCATGAAGTTAACTATCCGACTCATGACTTGGAACTAGTAGCGGTGGTCTTTGCCTTAAAGATTTGGAGGCATTATTTGTACGGTACTCGTTTTGAAGTTTTCAGTGATCACAAGAGTCTCAAATACTTGTTCGATCAGAAGGAACTCAATATGAGGCAACGAAGATGGATGGAGTTCCTCAGGATTATGATTTTGGACTTTCCTACCATCCAGGAAAGGCTAATGTAGTAGCCGATGCGCTAAGCCGGAAATCCTTACATGTTGCGACTATGATGAGTTTGGAGCAGAGATTGATAGAGGAGTTCCGAGATTTGAATCT
>NW_021143877.1:0-70841 GCF_004193775.1 Glycine soja | reverse complement strand
TCCTTGCCTTCAGAGGTCTAAACCCCTCGCCTTTAGAGGGCTGCACGTCCTCGCCTTCAGAGGCTGCATGTCTTTGCCTTCAGAGGGCCGCATGTCCTCGCCTAAGAGGGTGGCACGTCCTCCCCTTCTGAGGGCCGCACGTCCTCGCCTTCCGAGGGCCACACGCCCTCGCCTTCTGAGGGTTGCACACCCTCGCCTTCGGTTGGCTACACGCCCTTGCCTTCTGAGGGCTACACATCCTCGCCTTCAGAGGATTGCACGTCCTCGCCTTCAGAGGGCTACACGCTCTAGCCTTCAGAGGGCTGCACGCCCTCAGCTTTAGAGGGCTACACGCCCTCACCTTTGGAGGATTACATGCCCACGCCTTCAGAGGGCTACATGCCTTCGTCTTAAGAGGGCTGCACGCCCTCGTCTTCAGAGGATTGCACGTCCACGCCTTCAGAGGACTACATGTCCTCGACTTCAAAGGGCTGCACCTCCTCTCCTTCAGAGGACAGCACGTCCTCGCCTTTAGCGGACTGCACGTCCTCACCTTTAGAAAACTACACGTCCTCGCCTTCAGAGTATTGCACGTCCTCGCCTTCCGAGAGCCGCACACCCCCGCCTTTGAAGGGCTGCACGCCTCTCCTTTCGAGGGCTACAAGTCGTCACCTTCAAAGGATTGTCCGTCCTCGCCTTCAGAAGACTGCTTGCCTCACCTTTAGAGGGCTACGCGTCCTCGCCTTTAGAGGGCTACACGCCCTTACCTTCAAAGGACTGCACGTCGTCGCCTTCCAAAGGACTACACGTCCTTGCCTTCAAAGGACTGCATGTCTCGACTTCAAAAGGCTACACGTCCTTGCTGTCAGAGGATTGCACGTCCTCGCCTTTGAGAACTACATGCCTTCACCTCAAAGGACTGTTCGTCCTCGCCTTCAGAGGACTGCTTTCCTCGCCTTCATAGGGCTACACACCCTCGCCTTCAAAGGGCTACACGCCCTCGCCTTCAAAGGCTACACGCCCTCGCCTTCAGAGGACTACACGTCCTCGCCTTCAGAGGGCTTCACCCCCTCACGATTAGAGGGCCGCACGCCCTCGACTTCAGAAGCCACAGGTCCTCGCCTTCAGACGGCCCACATGTCCTCGCCCTCAGAAGGCTTCATGTCCTCGCCTTCTGAAGCCGCACGTCCTCGCCATCGGAGGGCCACACGTCCTCGCCTTCGGAGGGCCACACGCCTTCGCCTTCGGAGGGCTGCACACCCTCACTTTCCGAGGGCTGCACGTCCTTGCCTTCAGAGGAATTGCACGTCCTCGGCTTCAGAGGGCTACATGCCCTTGCCTTCAGAGGGTTGCAAGCCCTCGCCTTGAGGCTAACATGCCCTCCCTTTCAGAGGGCTACACGCCCTCGCAATCAGAGGGCTACACGCCACTCGCCATCAGAGGGTACACGCCCTCGCCATCAGAGGGCTACATGCCTTCGCCGTTAGAGGGTATCACGCCCTTGCCTTTAGAGGACTGGACGTCCTTGCCTTCAGTGGACTGCAAGTCCTTGCCTTCAAAGGACTGCACGTCCTCAAATTCAAAGGGCTACACGTCCTCGCCTTCAGAGGACTGCACTTCCTCGCCTTCAGAGGGCAACACGCCCTCATCTTCAGAGGACAACACGTCCTCGTCTTTAGAAGGCTGCACGTCCTCGCCTTCAGAGGGTTGTATGCCCTCGCCTTCAGAGGGCCGCACGCCCTCACCTTCAGAGGGTCGCACGTCTTCGCCTTCAGAGGGCCACACATCCTGGCCTTCAGAGGGCCGCATGTCCTCACCCTCAGAGGGCCGCACGTCCTCGCTTTCTGAGGGCCGCACGCCCTCGCCTTCTGAGGGCTGCACGCCCTTGCCTTCCAAGGGCTGCACGTCCTCGCCTTTCAAGGGCGGCACGTCCTTGCTTCTCGCCTTAAGAGGGCTGCACATCCTCACCTTTAGAGGGTTGCACATCCTCGCCTTCAGAGGGCTACATGTCCTCGACTTCAAAGGGCTACACGCCCTCACCTTCAGAGGGCTGCATGCCCTCGCCTATAGAAAACTACACGCCCTCGCCTTCAGAGGACTGCACGTCGTCGCCTTCAGATGGCTACAAGCCGGCACCTTTAGAGGACTGAACATCCTCACCTTCAGAGGGCCGCATGTCCTCACCTTCAGAGGGCTACACGCCCTCCCCTTTGGAGGAGTGCACATCCTCACCTTTAGAGAGCCACACATCTTTGCCTTCAGAGGACTACATGTCCTTGCCTTGAGAGGGTTTCACGCCCTCGCCTTCATGGGACTGCACGTCCTAGCCTTTAGAGGACTGCACGTCCTCTCTTTCAGAGGGCTACACGCCCTCGCCTTCAGAGGACTACAAGCCCTCGCCTTCATAGGACTGGACGTGATGCAATCCTCCCTAGGAAAGGACCAGTTACCAGAGCCATGAGCAAGAGGCTCCAAGAGGATTGGGCTAGAGTTGATAAAGAAGGCCTTAGGGTTCTCATGAACCTTAGGATAGATTTTTAGCCCATGGGCCAAGGTTGGGTCCACTCTTCTTTGTAAATAGTAGAATAGGTTGTTTTCTTATTTTGGGCCTTGTATTTTGGCCATTCTAGTAGTATAGGGTTTTAGCCTTGTATTTCAGGGCATTTTGAGTAGTCTTTGTAGTAGGATTTTTTTTGTATTTTCATGTTTTTTTGTCATGGGGGTGAGCTTAGCTATTATAGGGGTGTGTAGCTAAGCTCTAGCTTCTCAAGAAAGCTTCTCAAGGAGGTGAGCTTAGTTTTTAGATGGGTGTGTGTAGCTAAGCTCTAGCTTCTCAAGGAAGCTTCTCAAGGAGGTGAGCTTAGTTTTTAGATGGGTGTGTGTAGCTAAACTCTAGCTTCTCAAGGAAGTTTTCTCAAAGAAACTTCTCAAGGAAGTTTTCTTAAGAAAGCTTCTCAAGGAAGTTTTCTTAAGAAAGCTTCTCAAGGAAGCTACCTAGTCTATAAATAGAAGCATGTGTAACACTTGTTGTAACTTTGATGAATGAAAGTCTTATGAGATACACTTCAAAGTTCCACTTCTTTCCCTCTTTTATTCCTTCAATTTCGTGCTCCCCCCTTCTCTCTTTCTTTTCCTCCATTAAAGCATCCTCTTCAAGCTTTTTATCCAAGGCAATTCTTGGTGGTGAAGCTCCTTCTTCCTTGGCTTATTCCCTAGTGGATGGTGCCTCCCCTCTCCTCTTCTCCTTTGCCTTCCGCTGCATCTCCATGGTGAAAAATCACCATTGAAGGACCTCATTGGAGCTCAAAGATCCAGCCTCCATAGAATCTTCACAAGCAAGCTTCCATCAAGTGGTATCAGAGCACAAGAGCTTCAAGTAGGTGCTCCTTAAACCTCCATTAATTTTTTTGCTCTACCTTCTCTTCCATTGTTGTTTCTTCATTTTTCTCCATGTATCTCCTCACATGTCTTGTTCTAAATGTTGTTAACATGATTCTTTAGAGTTTCCATCGATTAAACTTGCTATAGAAGTTAGATTTGATTTTCTATGGTTCAAATTTCTTGTTCTTGTTCTTGAACCATGAATTGTGTTGAGTTTAGGTTCCTTTGAGTTTTGTCTTGTTATTTTTTGTGGCTGAAACCTAAACCATAAAATTCTTACAAAAATATTAAAGTAGAAGAAAACCTCAAAAATCTAGAGTGACTTGTTCACCTATTGTAGTTTTGTCATAGAAGTCATGTCTAGTCATGAAACTTGTCACATAAGATCTCTTATGTTGTGCTGAATTTTATTTTCTTGTTTCTTTGTCTAACTCATTTGTTCATGAGTGTATGAAATTCTTTTAGCCTATTATTTGATTTGAGTCAAATCTTTCATGTTAATTAGTCCTTAACATGTTCATGCAAAATTCTTAGAGAGTCTTTGATTGTGAACCTTTTCTTGAACTTTTAGGTTTCTTTATGATTGTGTCTATTGTGAATTTGAGTTTTGGTGATTGAATTGCTGGCTGAAATGTTGATCCTAAGTGAATATTGAACTCCGAAAACTGTGGTAAACAATCCTAGTGAGTTCAACATACATAGGAAGGTTGAAAGTAAGCCCAAGGCAATCAATATACCATGCTTAAAGAAACAAATCGCTGGTGCTGGCAGCTTGGGCATACAAACTTGTAAAAATTACTGAGAATTGGTTACTTCGAATTTTGAGCTGAAATTTTTACTTAATTTTCTATACATCTGGAAAAAAGTTATAAAAAAAGAAACAAGTGATTTGGATAAAAGGAAAAAAATACGAAAAATCGCACAAGTTGGCAGGAAAATCAGTATCCAGAAAAAAAAGGTGAAAGGGAAGGGTGCTTGTTGTTTTGGCTCAAAATTTATTCTATAATTGGAAATTTCAATTCAAAATTAGTGTGAAGACAAGTGCCAAAGCTAGAGTTTTGTTGAGTCTTTTTTTTTTTCATTTTTTTTTACTCTACTCTAGAGCCATTCTAAGTTTCTCTTTGAGTCCTAGCTTGCTTCTATGTCCTTTTCATTGCTTTAATTGTTGAATAATCCTTGAAAAATTGTCTTGTTAAAACTCCATTGGTTTAGCTTTCATTTCATTTTTTTTTGGTCTTTGGTTATTGCTTGTCTCTTTGTTTCCTTGTTTGTGGGTTGCCATATAGGGAATTGGAAGGAGGATTGGTGCCATCCCTTGAAGAATTTGAGTCCAGAAGCAAGGGGCCAACCACCATAAGAGCTATTGGACTAAGAAGCACTCCAAATTGAGTGAATCACCAAAGAGAGAACAACCACCAAAATTGAGAACCGTTTTGTAATTTTCAATTTACTTACCTTCATTGCTTTCAAGTTTTTGTAACAAAAAGGCCTTTCATTGGAAGTGTGTTGGGAGCCTCCAATAGGTTACCAAACTTCCATTTGTGTGTAATAATTTTAGGCAATTTTTGCTTAGGATAGTGAGTGCTTTGTTGGGAACCTTGAATGTGGTCATCCAAACACTCTTAGGATTCACCTAGTTTACATTTCTTGCTTACTTTCATAGCTTATTTCTTTTACCTTCCATTGTCAAATCGCCTAGATAGCTTGCATTTTACCAATTAGTTTTTTTTACCTTATCTTTCACACCTCTTTTAGTGTTTATTTTGGCTAGTTTCAACCATAGTTTCTTTTACCTTTTGTTTTCAAACCTCCAACAAGAAAGAACCACAACTTAGAAACCAACATGAGTCATCATTCAACTAGTGTTAATGATGAGGGTACTAGTCATAAGGACCCTCTATCTAGAATCTTAGATGAGTTGAGTTCTCTCAAGTTATGGAAAGAAAAACAAGAGAGAAAAGAAAAAGGAAAAAAAAGAGTGGAAGAAACAAGTCAAGATGAAAGAGAGAAAATAAGAGAGGAAGAAAGAAGAAAAATAATAAAAGAAATGAAAAGAGAAAAACATGCCTCCTATAGTAGTCATGACTCTTGCAAGAGTTTAAGTGAAGAACTTAGCGACTATTATAGGGGGCGCCATAGTTCACATACTAAACATCACTCCCAAAGAAGGGAAAGGGATAGAAGGCCTCAAGAGGTTAACATTAGTCTTCCATATTTCCATGGAAAAGATAATGTTGAGGCCTACTTAGATTGGGAAATGAAGGTTGAACAACTCTTTGCTTGCCATCATATTAGCGAAGAGAGAAAAGTTCCATTGGCTACCCTTAGCTTTCAAGGGTATGCCCTCTATTGGTGGACTTCCCTTGTTAGGGAACGAAGGATTCATGGGGATCCTCCAGTAGAGTATTGGAATGACCTTAAGAGTGCCCTTAGGAAGAGGCACATTCCTCCCTACTATGAAAGGGAGCTTATGGACAAGCTCCAAAGGCTTAAACAAGGGAGTATGAGTATTGAAGAATACAGACAACAAATGGAACTACTCTTTTTAAGAGCTGGACTTAGGGAGGAGGAAAGGACAAGCATAGCGAGGTTCCTTAGTGGGCTTAATATGGAAGTAAGGGACAAGGTTGAACTCCTTCCATATAGGGACCTAGATGAACTAGTCCAACTTTGTATAAGAGTGGAACAACAACTAAAAAGAAAGCCTTCTTCAAAATCTTATGGCTTTCACTCTTATCCAAGGAAGGACCAAGCCCAAGGAGTTTTGGGGGCTACACCTTCAAAACCCAAGGAAGAAAAGGGTAAGACCATAGAGAAATACACCCCTAAGACTAGTTCCCAAGAAAGGACTAGCAACATTAAATTCTTCAAATGTCTTGGGAGAGGTCACATTGCCTCTCAATGCCCCACCAAGAAAACCATGATTATGAGGGGTCAAGACATTTATAGTAGTCAAGAGGAAACTACTTCTTCCCCTTCCTCTAGTGGAAGTGAAGATGAAGTAAGGGGTGAAGAGTCTAGTGAGGAAGTCTACCCCCATGAAGAAGGTGACCTCTTAATGGTTAGAAGGCTCCTTGGAGGTCAATCTTGTGATCTATCTCAATCCCAAAGAGAGAACATATTTCATACAAGATGCAAAATTTTAGATAAAACTTGTTCTCTCATTGTGGATAGTGGATCTTGTTGCAATTGTTGTAGCACAAGATTAGTTTCCAAGTTGAACCTCACTATTATTCCCCACCCAAAACCTTATAAACTTCAATGGCTCAATGAGCAAGGGGAAATGATAGTTAACCAACAAGTGAAGGTACCTTTCTCCATTGGGACATATAAGGATGAAGTTAATTGTGATATAGTTCCCATGGAGGCAGGACATATTCTTTTAGGAAGGCCATGGCAATTTGATAGGAAGATCATTTACAATGGCCTAACTAATGAGATTACCCTCACCCATCTTGGCACTAAATTTGTGTTGCATCCTCAAACACCTTCACATGTGGCCAGAGATCAACTAACTATGAAAGATAAGAGGGATGAGGAAGAAAAACTAGAAAAACAAAATAAAAAGAAGGATATTAAGGCCTTGTCTTCAAAGGCCAAGGGGAAGGAAAAAGAGGAAAAGGATTCCTCCAAGAAGATTGTTAAGAAGGAAAATCATTTTGCAACAAAAGGTGATATTAAAAGAGCACTCCTTCTTAAACAATCTTTCTACCTTTTCCTATCAAGGGAAACATCCCTTAGCACTGCCACAATTCCTACATTTGAGACCTTACCCCCAAATGTCCAAGAACTCTTACATGAATTTGGTGATATATTTCCCAAAGAGATACCCCCTGGGCTACCTCCTTTAAGGGGAATAGAACACCAAATAGATTTAGTCCCAGGAGCAAGCCTTCCTAATAGGCCAGCCTATAGGACTAATCCTCAGGAGACTAAGGAGATAGAGTCTCAGGTAAAAGAATTGTTGAAGAAGGGCTGGGTCCAAGAGAGCCTAAGCCCATGTGCTGTGCCAGTGTTGTTGGTGCCCAAAAAGGATGGTACGTGGAGAATGTGTACAGATTGCAGGGCCATCAACAACATCACTGTAAAGTATAGGCACCCCATTCCTAGACTTGATGATTTGCTTGATGAGTTGCATGGTGCCAATATCTTTTCAAAAATTGATCTTAAAAGTGGGTATCACCAAATCAGGATGAAAAAGGGTGATGAGTGGAAAACCGCTTTCAAGACCAAGTTTGGTTTGTATGAATGGCTAGTGATGCCTTTTGGGCTCACTAATGCACCAAGCACCTTTATGAGGCTTATGCATCATGTCTTAAGGGATTTCATAGGTAGATTTGTAGTTGTTTATTTTGATGATATTTTAGTGTACAGTAGGAGCCTAGATGATCACTTAGGACATCTCAGGCAAGTTCTTTCAGTCCTTAGGAAAAACACCCTCTATACAAATATAGAGAAGTGTACTTTTTGTGTAGATAATATAGTTTTCTTAGGGTTTGTAGTTGGTAGAAATGGGGTCCAAGTGGACCCTGAGAAAATCAAGGCCATCCAAGAATGGCCCACCCCAAAAAGTGTGGGAGATATTAGGAGCTTCCATGGGTTGGCAAGCTTCTATAGAAGGTTCGTTCCTAATTTCTCTACAATTGCATCACCTCTCAATGAGCTAGTGAAGAAGAATGTGGCATTTACCTGGGGTGAAAAGCAAGAGCAAGCCTTTGCTTTGCTCAAAGAAAAGCTTACTAAGGCACCTGTTCTAGCTCTTCCTGACTTTTCTAAAACTTTTGAGCTAGAATGTGATGCCTCTGGAGTGGGAGTTGGAGCTGTTTTGTTGCAAGGTGGGCACCCTATTGCTTATTTTAGTGAAAAACTTCATGGTGCGACCCTTAACTACCCCACCTATGATAAAGAGCTTTATGCCTTAATAAGAGCACTCCGAACTTGGGAACATTACCTTGTTTCCAAGGAATTTGTCATTCATAGTGATCATCAATCACTTAAGTTCATTAGAGGGCAAAGCAAGTTAAACAAAAGGCATGCAAAATGGGTAGAGTACCTAGAGCAATTTCCATATGTTATCAAATACAAAAAGGGAAAAACAAATGTGGTAGCTGATGCCCTCTCTAGGAGACATACATTGTTTTGCTCACTAGGAGCTCAAATTTTAGGATTTGATAACATTAGGGATTTGTATGCTTTAGATGAACATTTCTCTCCCATTTACAAGAGTTGTGGGAAAAAGGCCCAAGATGGATACTATTTGGCTGAGGGGTATTTGTTCAAAGAGGGAAAGCTTTGCATACCCCAAGGAACCATCAGGAAATTACTTGTGAAGGAGAGCCATGAGGGTGGGCTCATGGGCCACTTTGGGATAGACAAGACCCTTGTCTTACTCAAAGAAAAGTTCTATTGGCCCCATATGAAGAAAGATGTCCATAAGCATTGCACTAGGTGTGTGGCTTGTTTACAAGCCAAGTCTAGGGTGATGCCTCATGGGCTATACACACCCTTACCCATTCCATCTGCACCTTGGGTAGACATTAGTATGGACTTTGTCCTTGGGCTACCTAGAACCCAAAGAGGTGTAGACTCTATCTTTGTAGTGGTGGATAGGTTTAGCAAGATGGCACACTTTATACCATGCCACAAGGTGGATGATGCTTCCCATATCTCAAAACTCTTTTTTAGGGAAGTTGTGAGACTCCATGGTTTGCCTAGGACCATTGTGTCAGATAGAGATGCTAAGTTCCTTAGCCACTTCTGGAAAACATTATGGGCTAAGCTAGGAACTAAGCTTCTTTTCTCTACCACTTGTCATCCACAAACTGATGGGAAAACAGAGGTAGTGAATAGGTCTTTATCCACTCTTTTAAGGGCTCTTCTAAAAGGCAACCATAAGTCTTGGGATGAGTATCTTCCTCATGTAGAATTTGCCTACAATAGGGGGGTTCATAGAACCACCAAGCAATCCCCTTTTGAGGTTGTCTATGGGTTCAATCCCTTAACACCCTTAGACCTCATTCCCCTCCCACTTGACACTTCTTTTATACATAAAGAAGGGGAATCTAGGTCAGAGTTTGTAAAGAAGTTGCATGAGAGGGTTAAGACCCAAATAGAGAACCAAACAAAGGTGTATTCAACTAAGGGCAATAGAGGAAGAAAGGAGCTAGTTCTTAATGAGGGGGACTGGGTTTGGCTCCATCTTAGGAAGGAAAGATTCCCTACTAAAAGGAAATCCAAGCTTAGCCTAAGAGGGGATGGACCTTTTCAGGTCTTGGAGAGGATCAATAATAATGCCTATAGGTTGGACCTCCCAAGAGAGTATGGAGTCAGCACCACTTTTAATATTTCGGATTTAATTCCTTTTGCAGGTGGAGCTGATATAGAGGAGGAGGAACCAACAGATTTGAGGTCAAATCCTCTTCAAGGGGGAGGGGATGATGCAATCCTCCCTAGGAAAGGACCAGTTACCAGAGCCATGAGCAAGAGGCTCCAAGAGGATTGGGCTAGAGTTGATAAAGAAGGCCTTAGGGTTCTCATGAACCTTAGGGTAGATTTTTGAGCCCATGGGCCAAGGTTGGGTCCACTCTTCTTTGTAAATAGTAGAATAGGTTGTTTTCTTATTTTGGGCCTTGTATTTTGGCCATTCTAGTAGTATAGGGTTTTAGCCTTGTATTTCAGGGCATTTTGAGTAGTCTTTGTAGTAGGATTTTTTTTGTATTTTCATGTTTTTTTTGTCATGGGGGTGAGTTTAGCTATTATAGGGGTGTGTAGCTAAGCTCTAGCTTCTCAAGAAAGCTTCCCAAGGAGGTGAGCTTAGTTTTTAGATGGGTGTGTGTAGCTAAGCTCTAGCTTCTCAAGGAAGCTTCTCAAGGAGGTGAGCTTAGTTTTTAGATGGGTGTGTGTAGCTAAACTCTAGCTTCTCAAGGAAGTTTTCTCAAAGAAACTTCTCAAGGAAGTTTTCTTAAGAAAGCTTCTCAAGGAAGTTTTCTTAAGAAAGCTTCTCAAGGAAGCTACCTAGTCTATAAATAGAAGCATGTGTAACACTTGTTGTAACTTTGATGAATGAAAGTCTTATGAGATACACTTCAAAGTTCCACTTCTTTCCCTCTTTTATTCCTTCAATTTCGTGCTCCCCCCTTCTCTCTTTCTTTTCCTCCATTAAAGCATCCTCTTCAAGCTTCTTATCCAAGGCAATTCTTGGTGGTGAAGCTCCTTCTTCCTTGGCTTATTCCCTAGTGGATGGTGCCTCCCCTCTCCTCTTCTCCTTTGCCTTCCGCTGCATCTCCATGGTGAAAAATCACCATTGAAGGACCTCATTGGAGCTCAAAGATCCAGCCTCCATAGAATCTTCACAAGCAAGCTTCCATCAGGACGTGCTCGCCTTCAGAGGGCTACACGCCCTCGCCTTCAGCGGATTACACGTCCTCGCCTTCAGAGGTCTAAACCCCCTCGTCTTCAGAGGAATGCACGAGCTCGCCTTCAGAGGACTGCACGTGCTCTCCTTCAGAGGGCTAGATGTCTTCGCCTTCAAAGGACTACACGTCCTCGCCTTCAGAGGGCTACATGCCCTCGCCTTCAAAGGACTGCATGTCCTCGCCTTCAAAGGACTTCATGTCCTCGCCTTCATAGGGCTACACACCCTCGCCTTCAGAGGACTACATGCCTTCGCCTTCAGAGGACTGGATGTCCTTTCCTTTAGAGGACTGCACGTCCTCACCTTCAGAGGGCTTCACGCCCTCGCCTTCAGAGGGCTGCACGTCCTCGCCTTTAGAGGGCTTCACGCCCTTGTGGAAGCAATGTTTTCCAAGATTATTTTGATGATGCGAAAGTCTCAAGTCAAGAATGAAGCGTCAAGCAAGTTTCAAGAATCAAAGAGTTGTTCAATCAAAGCTAGTTTCAAGAATTAAAGAGTCGTTCGATCAAAGCAAGTTTCAAGAATCAAAGAGTCGTTCAATCAAGATTCAAGATTCAAATAAAGAATCAAGAGAAGACTCAATTAAGATAAGTAATAAAAGAGTTTTTAAAAATGTTGAATAGCATAATTTTTATCAAAAGAATTTTTCAAAGAAAATCTTTTACCAAGAGTTATACTCTCTGGTAATTGATTACCAGAAGGCAGTAATCGATTACCAGTAGCCAGCATTCTTATCGAACTGATTTACAAAGCTGTAATCGATTATCATAAGCATGTAATCGATTACCAATGTTTTAAAATGTTAGATTTCAAATTTCAAGAGTCACAACTTGTGATAAAACATTTTTCAAATCATTTCAAACTTGTGTAATCGATTACACAATACTTGTAATCGATTACAAGTGTTTCTAAATGTTTTGATTTTCAAATTTAAACATGGAGTGTCACATCTGTTGATGTGTAATTGATTACACTATGATGGTAATCGATTACCAGTGACTTGTTTTGAAAAATAAATTACCAAAAGTCACAATTCTTAAAGTGACTTGTTTCTGAAGATTTTTTCAAAAGTCACAACCTTTAAGTGACTAGTTTTCAAGAAAGTCACAACTTTTAAAGTGACTAGTTTTCAAAAGAGTCACAACTTTTAAAAAGTGACTAGTTTTGAAGAAATTGCCAAGAGTCATAAACTTTTAACTTGAGTTGTCAAATTACTATAAATATGTGACCACGGCATGAATTTTAAAGAGACAACTTTTAGATTTCTTTCATTCATTCAAAGCATTCTTCTAAGAGTTTTTGTTCAAAACTTTCTTTATTCAAGAAAAGTTCATTGGCCAAAAACTTATGCTATTCTTCTTCTTCATTCCTTCTCCCTCTAGCCAAAAGATTCAAAGGACTAACCGCCTGAGAATTCTTTTGATTCTTCCTCTTCCCTTTAAACAAAAGATTTCAAAGGACTAACCGCCTGAGATATCTTTTGTTTCCCCTTACAAAGATTCAAGGGACTAACTGTCTAAGAATTCTTTGTCTTAACACATTGGAGGGTACATCCTTTGTGGTACAAGTAGAGAGTACATCTACTTGGGTTGTAATACTAAGAACAAGAGAGGGTACATCTCTTGTGTATCAGTTCAAGTGGAGGGTACATCCACTTGGTTGTTCAAAGAGAACAAGGGAGGGTACATCCCTTGTGGATCTTTGCTTGTAAAGGATTTTACAAGGCTATTGGAAATCTCAAGAACCGGTGGTTGTTTGGGGACTGGACATAGGCACGGGTTGTGGTTGAACCAGTATAAATCTTGTGTTTGTCTTCTTCTTCCCTACACTCTTTATCATTCCGCTGTGAACTTTTTATTTCCGCTTTACTTTTGTCTAAGTTATTGTTTTTGTTCGTTACTTTCTCATAACTTAGTAGTAAAGCATAATTGAATCTTGTAATATTAAGAAGGATAAATTTTTAATTAGTCAAGGCACATTAATAATTAATTCAACCCCCTCCCTTCTTAATTATTTCGAGGCCACTTGATCCAACAGCCCTCGCCTTCAGAGGACTACACGTCCTCACCTCCAGAGGACTGCACGTCCTCGCCTTCAGAGGGCTACACGCCTTTGCCTTCAGAGGACTACACGCCTACACCTTCAGAGGACTGCACGTCCTTGCCTTCAGAGGACTGCACGTCCTCGCCTTGAGAAGGCTGTACATCCTCACCTTCTGAGGGCTACACGCCCTCACCTTCAGAGGACTACACATCCTCACTTTTAGAGGGCTACATGCCCTCACCTTCAGAGGGCTACATGCCCTCGCCTTTTGAGGACTGCACGTCCTTGCCTTCAGAGGACTGCACATCCTCGCCTTTATAGGGCTACGTGTCCTCACTTTCAGTGGGCTCCACATCCGCACCTTAGGAGAATTCAAGGTCCTCTGCCCTTAATGCTTAACCGAGTACGGATCATGCGCACCAACATGACCACTCTTACACAAATATTGATGACGTTGCTAATTAGCAGCATTCTGCCCAGCGACCATAATGTCGATCTCCGCCTACGGAAGTATCAGTTGGTCTGTGCCGTCACGACATAGGTAAGTATGCATGTGGCTCAACTGATTTATGATGCCATTTACTATTTGCAGGGATCGCGCCCCCTACGAGGAGCCCCTTGGACCCAGAGAAGTCCAACAGGGCCCTAAGGTTCCCGACTTTGATCATTAGGCCCCTATTAACCGGGCTTTCAACGAGAAGTATTGCGCCCCCAGGCAGGCGCAGGGCAAGGCATCACAACAGCCTGGGGATGGCCAGCAGCAGGTAACAGACGCACCGCCACCACCTCCAAAGTCCACCTCAGCTCATCTACAAAGGCTGGAGCGTTGCCTACAACACGTGGCTGACCAGCAAGCGACCAACCACCCGGGCAGGTATGAGCAAGGACTAGGCCCGAGACCAATAAGTCATCACGCGTCCGGCTCAAGACGTTAAAGAAGCACTACTAGGAGGCAACCTAGTACCTTTTAAATTTTTTCTTGTTATTTTGTTCACCTATGTTTCTTAAGCCACGGTTGAACACGCCTAGTTGCTCATAATCCTAGGAACTTAAATAAACAAGCACAAACTGGGAAGGTAGTAATACCTCACGAACAATATATATATATGTATATGTTTAGGTAACAAAAATGCTTTGAATATGTATGTATATGTTTAGGTAGCAAAGATGCCTCACACAAAATAAGTATATGTTTAGGTAGCAAAGATGTCTCACACTAAATATGTATATGTTTAGGTAGCAAAAATACTTTGAATATGTATGGTAGCAAAATGCCTCACAAAAATATATTGTGTTTACATGACCATAAAAACTTGATGCTTGAGTGTCCACATGGGTGCATGCATGACCAGTTTTGCATAAAATTTCCAAATCATCATTGTTGGATGTGTGCCATGGAAAGCTTAAGAGTGTCCACATGAGTGCATGCATGACCTGAGGATGATCGTTTGTCAACATTTGGATTCTTGCCAGCCAAATTGAGCTGCTTAACACTAATTGCCATGCAATCCGTAGGGTTTTGTGACGTTTCGGCAGGAAATGTGCAAAATACTCAAAAGGAGGGCAAAAAGGTCACTTTTGAGGCATTTTCAGCCCCTGAGTCCACTAGAAAGCTTAAGAGTGAAGAAACCAGCTCGCCTGGGCGAGCTAGGTTACTTCAGGAGAAAGCAAGCAACTCGCTTGGGTGAGTTGTTGTGCAACCTCCACCCCTTATTTGCTATAAACAAGCGTGAGGAGGCTGAAGAAAAGAGGTCCAGAGATCCAGAAAGAAGAGGAAAGAATAGAAAAGGAAGCTAAAATGCAGCCGAATCGTGACTGCAATCAATTTCTACATTGTTCATCGGTCGTTCTTCGTTCTTCATCCAGTTAGTGCTTCTTTTAAGAATTTAAACTTGATTCATGGACCCTCAGGGGTCTTCTCTATTGTTTTGTGCATCTTCATCTCCTTCTTTGATCATCGATAATCGTTTTTCTTTTGTAAAAGTAAGTTTTAACCGATCATTATCACCGCAAGTTATCTTTAAAAAAGGATTGAAGATTAATAAGCAAAAATAAAATAAAACCAACTCATAAACTTCTTCATTTCATCAAAAATCAAGAGATCATTTCAAGGTCCAACGCCTTAATGATTCTCTTTTCTTTTCAAACTTGAGAAGATCGTTTCAAGGTCCAACGCCTTAACGATTCTCTCCGCTTTTCAAAAGTTTAAAACATCGTTTCAAGGTCCAACGCCTTAAACGACTTTTGTTCGTAATTAAAATCAATCTTTCAAAAAAGATAAAATCAATGTAATTCACAAAATTTCAGACTTAAAGAACTACGTAGGTCTGAGTTCCTCATCGCACTTGAGGATATGTAGGAGCGAGAGCAATACCCTTGTCGACCCCAAAAATTAAAAAACATAAAAAAGGAAAAAAGTAAAAAACATAAAAAAGGGGAAATACATAAAAAAAAACATAAAAAGGGAAAATACATAATTTTGAAGTCATTTTGCACACTCGATTAGAGGTTGTCGTCCCTTGTGACAAGCGCGTGGGGTGATAGTACCTTCCCCGTGCATAAACAACTCCCGAACGCTCATTTTCAAAATACGCAGACCTTCATCTTTTTGGTTTTTCTAGCGTTTCCCTCTAATAAACATTGGTGGCGACTCCGCATGTTTTCCTTCCTTGGAAGATGCACATTGAGTCTCACGTCGCCCTCCCACTGAAGGGTAGGTTGCGACAGTTGGCGACTCTGCTGGGGACTTGTTAGAGAGTTAGGTCATTCAATCAGTGTGCAATGTTTTATCATGACTTCTCTATTTATTTTCCCTTCCCCTTTTATCTTTTGTTTTGTCCATATTTTTATATAACCTTTGCTATGTTGTTGTGTTTGGTGTGTGTTTGTTTATCGATTACATTCATAGTTAGAAATATTTTTTCTACATACCTACACCTCGCACACACATTGAGATATTAGGCCCTATACCCGGATCTGTGTGAGCCATAAGGAGTGGAGGCCGATCTGTGGTCATGTTGGGTCTCCGAATCGCTTGATGACAGTGAAGACTCATCTAGATTTTTCCTCTTTTAGTGATGCATTGTCGTTGATAGTCCCTATCACCACAATGTATTACTTAAGAGGATGATATCTCTAGAAGCCACTAAGGTTACATGAAACCTCCCTTGGGAATTATTACTAGAAGTGGACTTTTGGATCCTTTCCATTAGATTCCTAAAATTAGGGGGCACATAGCAAACTTACTCAGGCATATTCCTTGATTGCGTCATGCATTTCTTCATGGCATCATAATGGGCATATCATTCCTGCATCATATTCGTGCATTGCATTTGCATAAATCATTGCATTATCATACACCTTCATTTAGCATGCTTTTGTTCTGCCAACTGCATGTATTCTACTTCCATCATTCACATGTCATGTTCACTCATGCATGATCCTAGCATTTTCCTCTGCAAAAATAGAAAAAGCAAAAAACAAAACAAAGCAAAAACAAAAGAAAGTCACATTGAAGTATGAAAGTCACACCACATTCTTAGTTACATGTGTTGGGTACCACGATGATGGACATAAACCAACCATGTTGGGATTATACACTCACTTATCTAAAAAAATGATTGAAAATCATGTGAACATGGTTCCTAGTGCATGGTTAATTAGGAAATGATGTTTCTTTGGGCATCTCATGTCAATTACATTTTTCCATGCATAGCATAAGTATGCCCTAGTCATTCATTCTATGATGTGTTCTCAAAGTATTGGCGATCAAAATTGCTATTACTTGGATTAGGGGATTGAACCAAGCACATGTTTTAAGGAAAGTTTCATCAAATCAAAGTCAAGTATGGAAGTAATCGGCTTGCAAAAGTTGGGGCAGAAGATGGATCGAGTTACATTGCTTCATTGTCTACTGCGAACACATGATTGAGCTAAATAATTTACAAAAAAAAAATAATAATAAGACTATTGACGTCCATGTTTTATTTCCAATTTCACTTTGACAATATGTGATGGACCATGTTGTTTTAATGAAAATCTAAATTGATTCAACCCTATGTCCTATGTAAAATTTGCAATACTTCAACAATGCATCATTCACATACATCCATGTTTTTCATTGGTTGCATTGCTTATTTCATTCTTTCCTTGAAATCAAAACTGTAATCATTGTTATCAAAAGGAAAGACCGCGCTTTACGGCACCCTTACCAAACGCGTGCTAGAGCTAGAGTAATGGGTGAAATAGAGGAGGTGCAAGAGTGGATGAAGGCCGACATAGAGGCCATGAAAGAGAAAATGGCCACCATGATGGAGGCCATGATGAGCATGAAGAAGATAATGGAGGTCAAAGCGGCTGCAGTTGCCGTTACCAACGCTGTTGCTGAGGTGGACCCGACTCCCCCATCTGGTCTCAACTAAATAAATCATCCAACCTCGGATATGGTAGGTCAGGGAGGCAAAGAGTTGGGATGTACGGGTGGCCCCCATTTTGTGCAAGTTCAGAACAAGCATGCCTTCCCGCCATATGGCTTGCCTCCCAACTATACACCACCCAATGTGGCGCACACTCCCGATAAGAATGTCAATAACTCCATTCCCATACTCATTGAGAGCCAATAACCTCAATCTGATTATGCACATGTCTCTCAACCCATGGGGGAGACGCATGAAATACCCCACCACAATCTAGCCGACTTCGAGCCTTGCCTTGGATATGCCACTAAGGGGCAAGCAGTTGGTGGTGTACCCCTTCCGAACACTTTGGAGGGCCCTCAATTTCGCCCACAACCACATCCCTTGCATGTCGTAGTGGGGAGAGTCCTTCCTGTAATGGTGGAAAGGGAGAAACTGGATCATATAAAGGAAAGGCTCAGGGCCATTGAAGGAGGTGGAGATTATACTTTCACTGACATGGCAAAGTTGTGCCTAGTGCCCGATGTCATCATCCCTCCGAAGTTCAAGGTGTCGGACTTTGAAAAAAAAACAAGGGGACTACTTGCCCCAAGAATCACCTAAAGGTGTACTGTCGGAAGATGGGGGGCATACTCGAAAGATGAAAAATTACTGATGCATTTCTTCCAAGAAAGTCTTACTGGGGCAGCCGTCACCTGGTATACTAATCTAGAACCTTCCCGGGTCCATTATTAGAAGGACCTAATGGTGTCCTTCATTAGGCAGTATTAGTACAATTCTAATATGGCTCCAGATAGGATACAACTACAAAATATGGGTAAAAAGGGGCACAAATATTTCAAAGAATACACCCAAAGGTAGAGGGATCTGGCAACTCAAGTGGCGTCCCCAATGATGGAAAGGGAGATGATAACAATGATAGTAGACACGTTACCGGTGTTCTACTATGAGAAAATGGTGGGTTACACACCTTCAAGCTTTGCAGATTTAGTTTTCGCCAGTGAAAGGATCGAAGTGGGTTTGAAAAGAGGAAAATTTAATCATCCTGCTTTGACAAATAAAAAGCCTGGGGCAAATAGAGAGGATGAGAAGGAGGAAGGAAACCATGTTGTGACAATCGTTCCTACATGGCCAAATTTCCCACCGGCTCAACAATGTCAATACTCAGCCAATATCATCCCTTCTCATTACCCACCACCCAATCAACCACAAAGACCACCCCTAAATCATCCAATGCCAAACACCACCCTTAACACAAACCAAAAAACCAACCGGGGAAGGAATTTTCCAACAAAGAAGCCTGTAGAATTCACCCCAATTCTGGTGTCATATGCTAACTTACTCCCCTATCTGCTCAATAATGCAATGGTAGCAATAACCCCAACCAAGGTTCCTCAACCTCTATTTTTCCAAGGATACAACTCGAACACAACATGTGCTTACCACGGAGGAGTCCCAGGGCATTTCATTGAGCATTGTATAACCCTGAAACATAAGGTACAAGGTCTGATTAATGTTGGCTGGCTAAAATTTGAGGAGGATAATCGCTTGTGAATTCTGACATTGGAAAGCCACACTATGCATGGGGAAATTTTGAATGTTGTTGTTAAATGTCTCTAGTGACTCATTAGGATTTTCAAGTTTATGTCATTACTGTAAACAACAACTGTAATGCTAATAATATGGATAAATTTGATGTCCTTATATCATTCTTTCACAATTACATCTTTGCTTATTTAACTTCCACTAGAATGTGAATGTAATCCATTGGTTTGTTTGCTCAAGTGACCTGCACTCTTGAGTTGATCTCCAAGTCTGTTTAATCAGAAATCGCCCGTTCTCCACGTTAGGTGAGGGTGTCGTAAAACGATGAGTAAAGTTCAAAGAAAAAAAAGTAAAAAGCAAAAAGAAAAAAACATTTGATTGACTGTGTTTCAAATAAAAGTACAGACATTCATGTGACCTCATTCTTAAAAGTTTTCTTTTTGAAAAAAAAAGTGAGTTATCAAGAACAAGAGTCGTTTGACTTGATCTATCAATTGAGAATCCTTTAAATATTTCTCATCCATGAGAATTCATTTTCAAGAATCTGCACAGTTTCTTTCATCTTGCCTTGCTACAAGGTCATAGCCAAAGACAACAATAAATACTTCAGAGCCCTATACTGGGGCAATAAGGAGGCACCATACATGAGCCTTCAGTGAACCTAGGGGTAGATTAGAAGTTCTTGCCTGGTAGGTCGAGAACCCAAAAGGGCAGTTGTCGCAACCTACCCTTCGGCGGGAAGGCGACGCGAGTCTCACGGGTGCGTCTTCCAAGAAAGGAATACGCGCGGAGTCGCCACCAACATTTATTCGAGGAAAACATCGGAAAAACAGGAAAAGGATGTGGTCTACAAACTTTAAGTGTGAAAGGTTTGGGAGTTGTATCTACGCACGAGGAATGTATTAGCACCCCACGCGTCCGTCACAAGGGACGACAGCCTTTAATCAAGTGTGCAAACATGACTTCAATTTGTTTTATGTTCCCTTTTATGTCTTTATGTCTTTTTGTAACTTTTATATTTTTTATCTTTTTGTGGTCGACAAAGGGCTTCCCCTTGCTCCTACGTATTCCTCTATTGTGGTAAGGAAATCAGACCTACATAGTTCTTCGAGAACTAAATGTTGGTTAAGTTGTTTTTTATCTTTTTTGCAAGATATATTTTGACTGAACAAATGTCGTTTAAGGCATTGGACCATTAAACGGTCTTTTGTTTTTGGAAGGAGAGAAACGTTAAGGCGTTGGACCATTAACGATCTCTTAGTTTTGAAAGGAGAGAAACGTTAAGGCGTTGGACCATTAACGATCTCTTGGGGTGGTCGACAAAAGCGGGGCTTATGCTCCTACGTATCCTCAATTGCGATGAGGAAATCATACATACGTAGTTCTTGCAAAAGCGATAAAGTTACATGTTGATTTTATGCTTTTGAACGGTCCATGTTAACCGATAAAAGCAAAGAGGACCGTTTAAGGCGTTGGACCTTAAAACGATTTTAAGTGACTTTTGCGGACAAAGCTTGATTTGTGAGTTGATTTTAGCCTTAGTTTCACTTTGGTTATTAGTCAATTGATCCAAGGAAACTTTCAAGGAAAAACGTCCGATTGATTTTTTTAATTATTTTATTCAAAGATATTTTGATTATTTTATTATTATTTTTCAAGATATTTTGATTATTATATTATTATTTTGCTTTTTTTTTTGTTTAACCAAGGTTACAATGTAAACGATCGGTTAGATTTTGTTTTAAAAGTGATTAAATGATATTGCAACACAAATGATCGGTTGAAATTCATTTTATCATTTATTAGGTGAGAAAACTGCTTAAATAAACGGTAAAAGCGAGTTAAAGACAGAAGAAAAGAAAACCGAAAATGAACGAAATAAAGATCAAAGTCAAGAAAAACAAGAAATGAATTGAAAGTCTCAGATTCAAAAACTTACTCGTTGAAGAACGAAGAACGAACGAAGAACGGATGAAGAACAGTGAAGAACGACGGAAAACCTTCACGAATTCGCTCATGGAAACATCTCAAAAGCGTTACGGAAGCACCTCGGCTTGAATTTTCTTCACGGAAACAATTTTTTCCACCCAAAACAGCTGAAATACATAGCCAGGGGGCTCAGGGATCCTTAGAACAGTCCCCTTCAGCTCGCCCAGAAGCAATCCAGCTTCGAAAAATACTTTGGAAGGCCCAATTCAAAATTTCAAAATTGCTATTTGCACCCCCCCCATTTTGATAAGTTCACCCCCCTTCTTTCGTAATTTACGGAAAAGTTACGAAAGCCAATAGGACTTGATTTTCTTCTTTTTTTTCTCTTCCTTCTCACGCATATTAAGTGAAATATGCTTATTTAGGATTATGGGAATTTTACGGAAGCATTACGGGTGTCCCGGAAGCCCCGGAAGCCCATTTTTTAACAAAACAGGGGAGGTGGTTACCACCTAGCTCACTCAGGCGAGCTAGGTTGCTTTCACCTTAAGCAAGAAAATGCCCAGAAACCTCTAGAACGGCCCAGATTTGAAAACTACTATTTGCACCCCCATTTTACTAAATACACCCCATTTGCCCCTTTTTTGCTGATTCTTTTTCCGTAACGTTACGGAACCTCACGAATTACGTAAAGATACTTGTTTTATTTCCGTAATGTCACAAAACTTTACGGATTACACAACCATTCCTTCTTCGGCTTCTAGAATGTTATGAAACTTTACGGATTGCGCCTAAACACGTTCTTTCAACTCCCGACGTGTCGCGGAACTTTACGGATTGCCAAACGATGCACGTCAAGTACCTCGAAGTGATTAAGCGAGGGTTGCATCCCAACAAACAGATGATCCCCGGACGAAATTAGGGAATGACAACGGCCTAGGCAAAAATTAGGGTAATAAAAAACACAATCAGGGACGTGTTAAGGTTTTGTACCAAAATCCAAACTATAAAAGGATCTAAGTCAAGATTTGAAATGACACATGGTCATGTTTCAACATCCCAAACACTAATTTATCCTTTGCTACCCCCTCCGAGCCAAAGCATATTTGTTTTCTTAAAAAAAACAAAAAAAAATAGCAAAAGCAAAATAGAAACCCTGAGTAGGAACCACCACTAAACCAGTGGGAAGAGCTATGCAAACACCATATGCATGAAGTTGGGCAACAATGAAAAGAAAAAGAAAATAAAATCCGCCAAAGGTGAGTGAAGAAAAAAAGAAGAGAAAAGAGAGACGGAGATCTCTAGATTTTACAAGAAAGGCACAAATTGCAACGAAAGATTAATGTATAAGACAAAAGGAGTAGAGCCCAACCCAAAAGGTACAAGCAAGACTCTCGAGGTTCTTACTCAACGTAACCCTTAAACACTCTTTGAGCCTCTCTAATCCTTTCTTTCATAGCTTTCTTACTCCTGATCACGTTACAAGCCCAAAAAGCCCATGAGGATCAAGGAATGACTAGTTTTGCTTTTGTTGGGATTCTGGAATGGAACCCGCACACGCTTGTGTTTGTTAAATATATATATATATATATATATATATATATATATATATATATATATATATGTAACAAAAAAAGAGAAACCCCTGAGGTTCACACTTGCATATTTGAGAAGAAATCTCATTCAACCAGGAGCTCGCAGAAAATTCCCGAAGCCAATAGTGATAGTAGGGTACATCTGACGTTAGTCTCTCATGCAAGCTCTTTGGGATTCTTTTTGAATCCAAGGGGTAGCTTCGTCATATAAATTATTTTGTGATCAGCCCATGTCATTAAACTCCCAACGGGATCAATAGACCCATGGCATCACTCTATGACCTTAAATCAAGAAAGTTTCACTTGGTCATATACCAAAGTGTAATGATCCATTGCCATCCTTCAATGGTGCATGTGATTGGTCCCAAGGCCTTATATCTCTCTTGCTGTGCAGAATGATCGATGTTTTCTTTTTCTTTTTTTAAAGGGACGAGCCCTAGGATCAATATTTCAATTGATTGATTAAATGTCAAACGGCTCCATTGCCGTCATCTAAAATTGTCAAGTGACTAAATCAAACAGAACATAAACTCTGGGGGAGTTCCCGAAGATATTTGCAAAAGATAGGATGAGGTTGTATGAGTTATCACATCTTTTTTTTTAAAAAAAAAAAAAGGACAGTCAATTTGTGTTTTCCACAAAAAGAAGCAAAAAAATCAAAATCAAAATCACAAAAATAGGAAAGAATGTCATGAACATTGTACAAATTTCCATTGCATTGCATTGTTGCATACGAAGCTTGCATTTACTACATTTCAAGATAAAGGTTGCATGCATTTGCATCCCAAAAATCATGTTCATGTTAAGTGCATAGACTTCTCTTGAGGATGAGAGGCCCTCTCAAAGAGTCAATCTCTTGCTTTCTCATAAGGTTGAGCCACTTGGTACTAGTACCTATCGGCTTGCTTCATAGGACTCAAAGTCCTCCCCTTTGTCTTTCATAGGACTCAAAGTCCTCCCCTTTGTCTTTCATAGGACTCAAAGTCCTCCATCACTTGGGCTTTCTAGACAACAAAGTCTTCATCCTTTTCAAAGACTGTTACAGTCTTCTTTTCCTTCGAGAGACAATCAAGTTCGTTGGCCTGCAGAGACAATTATGGTCATTTGCTACTTTTCGAAGACTTCAATGTCTTTCGATCAAGACTATTAAAGTCTTCTTTGCCTTGTAGAGACAATCAAGTCTATTGGCAAGCAGAGACAATCATTGTCATCTGCCTCTTTTCGAAGACTTCAATGTCTTTCGACCAAGACTATTACAGTCTTCTTTGCCTTCTAGAGACAATCAAGTCTGTTGGCATGCAGAGACAATCATGGTCATCTGCCTTTTCCTGAAGACTTCAATGTATTTCGACCAAGACTATTGTAGTCTTCTTTTCCTTCTAGAGACAATCAAGTTCGTTGGCATGCGGAGACAATCATGGTCATCCGCTTTTGTTGTTTTCAAGACTATTACAGTCTTCTTTGCCTTCCAGAGACAATCAAGTCCGTTGGCATGCGGAGACAATCATGGTCTGCAAAGACAATTATGGTCATCTGCTACTTTTTGAAGACTTCAATGTCTTTCAATCAAGATTATTAAAGTCTTCTTTGCCTTCCAGATACAATCAAGTCCATTGGCATGCGGAGACAATCATGGTCATCTGCCTCTTTTCAAAGACTTCAATGTCTTTTGACCAATACTATTACAGTTTTCTTTGCATTCCAGAGACAATCAAGTCCGTTGCATGCGGAGACAATCATAGTCATCCACTTTCGTTCTTTTCAAGACTATTACTGTATTCTTTGCCTTCCAAAGACATTCAAGTCCGTTGGCATGCGGAGAGACAATCATGGTCATCCGCTTTCATTGTTTTTAAGACTATCATAGTCTTTTGTCTTGTAGAGACAGTCAAGGTCATCTGCTTATTTATATTTCAAAGATGACAATGTCTTCAAAAGGCGACTGCCTTCATTTACATTTCAAAGACAACAATGTCTTCAAAAGGAGGCAAAGCCTTCATTTACATTTCGAAGACGAAAATGTCTTCAGTCATTTCATGCTTCCAAAAGGCGACAATGCCATCCTTTACATTTCAAAGACGACAATGTCTTTAGTCATTTCATGCTTTCAAAAGTCGACAATGCCTTTATTTACATTTCGAATAATGTCTTCAAAAGGCGACAATGCCTTCATTTACATTTTGAAGATGACAATGTCTTCAAAAGGAGGCAATGCCTTCATTTACATTTCGAAGACGAAATTTTTTTCAGTCATTTCATGCTTCCAAAAGGCGACAATGCCTTCATTTACATTTCGAAGACGACAATGTCTTTAGTCATTTCATGCTTTCAAAAGTCGACAATGCCTTTATTTATATTTCGAAGACAACAATATCTTCAGTCATTTCATGCTTTCAAAAGGCGACAGTGCCTTCATTTACACTTTCGAAGATGACAATGTCTTCATCTCAAAGACTTCAATGTCTTTTGTCCTTGTGCTTCATAGGACTCGACGTCCTCTGTTTCTATGCTTTTAAAAAAGAAAAAGACTAATATATATATATATATATATATATATATATATATATATATATATATATATATATATAAAGAAAAAATAAGAAGAAGAAAAGAAAAAAGAAGACTTCAATGTATTTATGTTTTCACAGGTTTTACTGCTTGGACTTTCATTAGTGGTCGGGTGGATAGTGAGATTCCTCGAACAAAATTAGTGTCTTTATCTTTATTTCCCTTTTATTTCCAATAAAAGATAAGTAAAGAGGGGCAACTGTCATACCCTAATTTCGTCCGGGGACAATTGTTTGCCAACATCTGGATTCTTGCCATCCGAATTGAGCTGCTTAACACTAATTGTCGCGCAATCCATAGAGTTTTATGACGTTTCAAAAGGAAATGTGCAAAATACTCAAAATAACGGCAAAAGGGTCACTTTTGAGGCATTTTTTAGCCCCTGGGCCCACTAGAAAGCTTAAGAGTGAAGAAACCAGCTCGCCTGGGCAAGCTAGATTACTTCAGGAGGAAGAAAGTAGATTGCCTGGGCGAGCTGAGATCGCATGGGTAAGCTGTTGTGGAACCTCCACCCCTCATTTTCTATAAATAAGCATGAGGGGCTGAAGGAAAGGGGTCCAGAGGTCAAGAAAGAAGAGGAAAGAAGAGAAAAGAAGAAGAAAGAAGAGAGAAAGAAGCTAAAATGCCACTGAATCGCGACTGCAATCGATTTCTACATCGTTCGTCGGTCGTTCTTCGTTTGTTATTCGGTCATTCTTCATTCGTTCTTCGTTCTTCATTCGTTTAGTGCTTCTTTTAAGAATTTGAACTTGATTCATGGACCCTTAGGGGTCCTCTCTATTGTTTTGTGCATCTTTATCTCCTTCTTTGATCATCGGTAATCGCTTTTCTTTTGTAAAAGTAAGTTTTAACCGATGATTATCGCCGCAAGTTATCTTTAAAAGTGGATTGAAGATTAATAAGCAAAAATAAAATAAAACCAAATCATAAACTTCTTCATTTCATAAAAAATCAAGAGATCGTTTCAAGGTCCAATGCCTTAATGATTCTCTCCACTTTTCAAAAGTTTAAAACATCGTTTTGAGGTCCAATTCCTTAAATGACTTTTGTCCGCAATTAAAATCAATCTTTCAAAAAAGATAAAATCAATGTAATACACAAAATTTTAGGCTTAAAGAACTATGTAGGTCTGAGTTCCTCATCGCACTTGATGATACATAGGAGCAAGGGCAATATCCTTGTCAACCCCAAAAAGTAAAAAAACATAAAAAGGAAAAAAGTAAAAAACATAAAACGGGTAAAATACATAAAAAAACATAAAAAGGGAAAATACATAATTTTGAAGTCATGTTTTGTACACTCGATTAAAGGCTATCGTCCCTTATGACAGGCGTGTGGGGTACTAATACCTTCCCCGTATGTAAACTACTCCTGAACCCTCATTTTCAAAATCCGCAGACCTTTGTCCTTTTTGGTTTTTCTAGTGTTTTCCTTCCTTGGAAAACGCACCATCGAGTCTCACGTCGCCCTTCTGCCGAAGGGTAGGTTGCGACAGGTACGTTTCTCTTAGGCTTTTATTCACAAAGGACCCTAGGGTTAGGTACCTTAGTCTCTTTTTTTGGGTAGGAACTGAGATTGATTGTGATTACTTGTATGAATTCTATATGCATAGTCAAAATCTAATTCGGTTAGGATTAGGTAACCAGAGTAGCTTCTTTAGAAATAGAGAGTGAACCAGTATAAAAATTGGTGTACATCTTCTCTTGATCTTATCTTTCTTTCTCATTGTATTCTTGATCAATTTTCTGAAGTTTAAAGAAAATATCTTTTTGAATAAGAACTTTAATAAAAGGATTTTGTGTTTAGGGTGATTGATTAAATATTGGTTTTAACAAAAGTTTGTGATACGATCCTTGGAAAAGAAAGTTTTTTAAAACTCCATTTTTTGTTTGATTAGATTTATAACCAATTCACCCCCTCCTCTTGGTTTGTGAGTTCTATCATCTTTTTTCAATTGGTATCAGAGCTACATCTTGAAAGTTGTTTAAGAACACAGTTTTTCTAAAATGGGCTCTAAACAAATCACGTTTAATGAGGCTGCATCTCTCAACCAACCTCTATTGTTTGAGGGAAAACATTTTTCATTTTGGTAAACAATAATGGAAATCTTTATTCAGTCAATTGATCCTGGTGCATGGAATGCTATTGTTAAAGGACCTTTTATACCATCTAAAGAAGTGAATGGTGAATTGGTGACTAAAGAATGAGATGAGATGAAAGATGATGAGAAAAGAAAAGTGTAAGATGATCAAAAATCTAAAAACATTTTAACTTTTGGTTTATCTTATGATGAATTTTTTTGTGCTACAAGGTGCAAAAGTGCAAAGGAAATATGGAAAATGTTTGAAGTCACTCATGAAGCCACAACGGATGTAAGAGCAAGAAAACACACTCTTGTATCCGAATATGAAGCTTTCTGAATGGAGACTGGAGAAACCATTTCATAACTTCAAACAAGATTCACCCATATTGTGAAACACCTTCTTGGTCTTGGAAAAACGTTTAAAGATGATGAGCTAAAGAACTTCGGAACCAAAGATCACAATGATCAAGGAATCCAAGGACTTAGCATCAATGTCAATGGAAGCTCTCTTCGAAAAATTGCTTGCATATGAACATGAGTTGATTCAACAATCTCATGTAGAAGAAACAAAAAAAAAGAAAAGGAATTGCACTCAAAGTTAGTTTTTCAAAGGAAGATTACAAAGAAAGCTCTAGTGATGACGAAGATTTTAAGCTCGATGGTGAAGAAGTTTTGAAAATTTCTCAAAAGATCTAAATATAGAAAATTCTCTAAACCTTCAAAGAAGATAGAAAGTAAAAACAACACCTTCACATGCTTCGCATGTGGGAAGCAAGGTCACATCAAATATGAATGTCCTATCTACCTTAGAAAACAACTTGCTGAAAAGAAAAGAAATAAAGATAGAAAACAGAAAAGGACCTACATAGCCTGGGAAGACAATGCATCCACATCCTCCAGCTCTTCTAGTGAAGAAGAAGTTGCAAATGTGAGCTTGATGAAAGATTCAATAGATGAGTCCTCAACCATTGAAGAAACTAAGGTAACTTCTAAATTTAAAGAAGTTTTGGAAGCATTTAATGAAATGCTTGAAGAAGCGCAAAGGCTTGCTATTATGAACAATAAGTTGAGAAGCAATTTAAAACTGCATATCACTAAATTGGCTTCAACACAAAGTGAGCTGGATAAATTGAGACAAGAAAATCAAAAACTTGTTTCGAGTTATAAAGCCACTAGATGTGTTTATGCATCCACTTCTCTTAATATGGATGATTACAAATCTTTACAAATTGAGTTTGAAAAGTTCAAAAAGAATCGCTATGTAGAACGTATGAAGTTGCAAACTAAGCTTTCCTATCTTAAAGATATGTTTAGAAAAATGAACAAAGGAAATAGTAGTCTTAGTCACATGCTCAGTGTGCATAAGCATACTACTGATAAAACTGTTTTGGGGTATAACAAGCAAACTACCTTTTCGAAGAAAACCAAGTTTGCATCGTCCAACAAGGTGAACCCAAACAAAATCTCCAAAAATAAAAACACAGTGCATTCAAACCCTAAAGCAAAGACTTACCATTATTGCATGAAAAGAGGACACACATCCTATAAATACTATGTTAGGAGATTTGATGTTCCTAGGGGTAAATGTGTTTGGATTCCTAAAGATGTAATTGTGAAAATTAACCCCATTTGACCTAACCTCGATTGGGTACCACCTCTCTCTAATTCATTTTGTCTTGTAGGTGTGCCTAAAAGCAAAGGACTCACTATGGTACTTGGATAGTGAATGCTTTAGGCACATGACGGGTGACAAGTCCAGACTTACTGACTTTGTGCAAAAGGAAGAAGGATATGTCACTTTTGGAGAAAACAATAAGGGAAGAATTATGGGAGAAGGAAACATTAGAAATCAGCACAAGACACAAATAAAAAATGTTCTATATGTTAATGGACTTATGCACAATCTCTTGAGCATTAGTCAACTATGTGACAAAGGCTTCAAAATTGAATTCAACAAAATTTTTTGTCTCATTTGTGAAGTTGTATATCGTGAGGTTGTTCACATAGGTAATATCTACATGTTGAATATTGAACATGCATCATTTCATCAACTTAGTTGCTTGGTAAGTAAGATTGATGATTCTTGATTATGGCATCGTAGGGCTGCACATATAAAAATGTATCATCTCAATAATCAAGTTTAAAAGGACTTAGTAATTGGTATTCCGAAACTCAAGTTTGAGAAAAATAAATTGTGTGAAGCATGTCAAAAAAAGGAAACAAGTTAAAAATTCTTTTCAAAGTAAAAATATTTTTTCTACTTCAAAACCCCTTCAACTACTTCATATAGACTTATTTAGACCTTCAAGAACTATGAGTTTAGGTGACAACTACTATGGCTTTGTAATTGTAGATGATTATTCAAGGTTCACTTGGACTTTGTTTTTGAAAACCAAAAATGAAGCTTTTGATGCTTTTCACAAACTTGCCAAAGTTATTCAAAATGAGAAAGGTCTTAACATGAAGAGAATGGAATTCACCACAATTTTCCGACCCAAGAACACCTTAACAAAATAGTGTTTTGGAGAGGAAAAATAGATCCCTTGAAGAAGGAGCTAAAACTCTTCTAAATGAAACAAAGCTACCAAAGTGCTTTTGGGTTGACGCTGTGAGTACTATTTGCTATACTTAAAACAAGGTTCTTATAAAACCTGTTTTGAAGAAAACTCCTTATGAGCTTTACAAAGGAAGAAAACCAAATATATCTCATTTAAGGGTTTTTGGATGTAAATGTTTAGTTTTAAATAATGGAAAAGAATCTCTTGGAAAATTTGATGCAAAAGCCAATGAGACTATTTTTCTTGGTTATTCATTGCAAAGCAAAGCATATAAAGTGTTTAATAGGAGAACTTTGTGTGTGGAAGAATCTTTACATGTCGTGTGTGATGAAACTAACCTTATTGTTCAAGAAATTCTTTGGAAGATGAAGATGCAGGTTTTCATGATAAGGATACTGCACTTGAAGATGAAACCAAAGTTGAAGAGCTTGAACAAAGCAAAGAAATCATTGTCACACCTCCTAAAGACCTCCCAAGAGAATGAAGAACTCAAAGAGACCTCTCCTTAGACAACATTATTGGCGAAATATCAAAGGGAGTATCTACTCACTCTAGACTCAGGATTTTATGCAATAACATGGCTTTTGTTTCTCAAATTGAGCCAAGAAACATAGATGAAGCTTTGTATGATGAGCATTGGTTGCTGGCTATGCATGACGAGTTAAATCAATTTAAAAGGAATGAAGTGTGGGATTTAGTTCCTAAACCTGCCTCTCACAAGTCAATAGGAACCAAATGGGTGTTTCGATACAAACTTGATGAATAAGGCATCATAGTAAGGAACAAGGTCAGATTGGTTGCAAAAGGATACAACCAAGAGGAAGACATTGACTATGATGAAACCTATGCACTTTTTGCAAGGTTATAAGCCATCAGACTACTGCTTGCTTTTGCATGTATTATGGATCTCAAGTTATACCAAATGGATGTGAAGAGTGCTTTTCTCAATGGATACATTGAAGTAGAGATATATGTAGACCAGCCTCCAGGTTTTGTAGACTTTGAACATCCTAATCATGTTTACAAGCTGAAAAAAGCTCTGTATGGTTTGAAACAAGCACCTAGATCTTGGTATGAAAGATTGGGCAATTTTTAAATTGAAAAATCTTTTGTAAGAAGTCAAGTTGATAAAACATTGTTTATCAAGATGGTTTCAAGTCAGACACACACACATATATATAGGTCATTTGTGCCTTTTAAAAATGGTTTGAATAGATGTGTCTTTTCAAAAAGCTTTTTTCTGAAAATTTTCACTGGTAATCGATTACACTATTATATTTTGAAGGTTCATGACTTTTCAAATTAAATTTCAAGAGTTTCGTTGTTGGTAATCAATTACAGCTTTTAAATTCAAATTTCAAATCCTTCTAAAAGTTGTTTTTTCAAAATCGTCTTCTGGTAATCGATTACACTGCCTGATAATCGATTACCATAGCCTTGAATGTCTATGAAACACTTTGTTGTGAGGCAAAGCTTGATCTTGAATTAAACTTGAAGCAATGCTTGTTTGTTGAAGCAACCTTGTATTAATCATGAAGCAATGCTTAACCTTTGAATGGTTGTTGAAGTAATCTTGAACGCAACCTTGTTTGATTATTCTTTGGCATCATCAAAATCATGTATTCATACATTCACATTCTCCCTTTTTTTGATGATGACAATCATTTATCAAGTGAATTCATTTCAGCATCATCAAAACCTGCATGATTCACATTCTCCCCCTTTTTGATGATGACAATCATTTATCAAGTAAATTCTTTTTGACATCATCAAAATCTGCATGATTCACACCTTGGACATCAAGTCAAGCAAATGGAACATGGAACCTTCCTATGTCAAACAAAATACTGTACAAAACTAATTAAGAAATTTAGTATGGAAAATTGCAAAGAAGCATCAACACCAGTCGCAACATCCACTTATCTTGACTTAGATGAAAAAGGTAAATTAGTGGATGAATCAAAGTATAGAGGTATGATTGGCTCACTTCTTTACTTAACTATAAGCCGAGCAGATATTATGTTTAGTGTTTGCTTGTGTGCAAGGTATCAAGCTAACCCTAAGGAATCTCACTTAACAGCTGTTAAAAAGATCACTAAGTACCTTAAGGGCACAACCAATGTTGGTTTATGGTACCCCAAAGGTACCTCTTTAAATCAAATTGGCTTTTCAGATTTTGACTTTGCAAGATGCAAGCTAGATAGGAAAAGCACAAATTGGACATGTCATCTCTTAGGAAGCTCTCTTGTATCTTGGAATTGTAAGAAACAAGCTTGTGTAGCTCTATCCACTACAGAAGCATAATACATTACAGCTGGAAGTTGTTGTGCTCAAAGTCTTTGGATGAAACAATTTGAAAGACTTTGGAGTAATCCTTGATCAAATTCCTTTGAAATGTGACAGCACAAGTGCTATTAATCTGTCTAAAAATCCTGTTATGCATTCTAGAACCAAACATATAGAGATAAGACATCTTTTTCTTAGAGATCATGTATCAAAGGGTGATTGCTGCATTGAGTTTGTTGAAAGTAACTAGCTGACATTTTTATTAAACCTCTTGCTAGAGATAGGTTCTTTTTTATTAGGAATGAACTAGGTATCTTAGATGGATCTAGTATTGAATGATGTTATGTTTTAGTACATGCAGCTTGTTATATATGCTTTCTATGTTTGTCATTTTCTTCAATATCTTAGTATGTTGATATGTTGATTTGTGGTTGAATACCTTTTTCTTTAAATACATGTTTTACTCTGTCATTTTTTGTTTTTCACTATTTTAATCAATTACTCTCTAGTGCTAATCGATTACACTATGTTGTTGTGTGGTTATCAGTTTTTGGAACCTTCTGTTTTAATTGATTACCCCATGGTTTAATCAATTGCCATACTTGCTTTTGTGGTGTTATGGTTTAAGGTTCTCTGTTGTAATCGATTACTACTTCATTTCAATCGATTACATGTTTGGCTTAAAGCTTTTTTTGGTGGTGTGTTTTGTTTTCATCGATTACTTCTTCATCAACAACCATTATTACTACATTTATTCCTGCCACCCATCTCAGCCAACCAAAGTGCCTCAGCCTTTCTTTATAAGACAACCCAAACCTATCCACAAATCACACCAACACCTCCTCTAAAACCTCCTATTACCACTCCTCTCTGAACCCAAACATCTTCTACTCTCAAACCCTTTGTCTCCATATCAAGATGGTGAGCAATCCTTCAAGAGAACAGAAGAAAGCCAAAACTTCCAAGAGGAAGCAAGATGAATGCTCACGGGCTGCTCTCAATCATTTGGACACATGGTTCAAAGATAAAAGCAAGAAGAATGACTACAAGATGATATATATTGTAAAAGATGTGAGGATCCCCCAAGTATTTGGACTTGGAATAGTTCTCTCAACAAGGTTTCAACTTTCCTAATCTACTGGAAGCACATGGATTGTCAAAGCTGGTGCAAATGAAAGTAACTTTTTATCCAGAGCTAGTCAAGGTTTTCTACACCTATGCACGTGCTGACCTTAAGGTAACCTCTTCTCTACTGTAAATGGAGTAGATATGGTCATTGATGTTGTTGTGTGGAAGGAAGTAGTTGGTCTGGACATGGGTGGAGTCCGCAAGTTCAATGAAATGCTTGAGGAATTTCTTGGGAGTTGGTGGACTGACTGTAGAAGACAGAATGGTGGTTTACCTCATTACCTACATTCTCACTCCAAGGCCAAGCAATCATGCTCATGTAATAGATGATGATCTATAGATTGCTTATGGTCTAAAATCAGGTATCAAGATGAGTTAGATATTGTTGATTGAAGACATTATGCTGAAGAGTCGTTGCCTGGTGGATTATGAATTTCCTTTATGTTGTACTTGCCTCAAGATTCATTGATTACTTTAATATTGATGTCTCTAATGAGTTTGTGGACTTTACCAAAATGTCTAGTGAGATTATCGAAAGGCGTCTCAAAAAGCTTGGAATAAGGTTTGTTGATCATGAATGGATAATGGCTGGAGAGTTGGCAATTGAAAACTTTGACTAGATGAAAGAAGATGTTGAAGCGGAAGCTCCACAAGAGCCTGCACATTAATGAAGTCCTTTTGAGTCACCTATGATTCAGAAGGTGGACGTTATGCTTCACCTCCATCAAGAGCACTTAGTTGAAGTTCATAGTTTGATTGAGAGTAGGTTGACCCTTAGCAACCTCATTAACCCTGATGACGATGAAGCTTAGTTGTGTTTAAGTGTTTCCTTTTATGGTCTAATTGTCCTTTCTGATTATGTTTAATTTTGTTTTTGTCTTTAATGATTGAGTTGTAATGTTTTTCTATGAATGAAATGCTATCATATATTTGTTTGTTTACTCTATAAGTAGTTGTGACTTTTTGGCCTTGTTATGCCAAAAGGGGGGAGAAACATTGCATTTGGAAGAAGTAGTGCATTGCATACATACATTCATATACAACTCTACTTAATGATGATGATATGATTTGACACTTAGTGTTTAGAAACTTTCAGGAATTTTAAGAAAAGTCTCTACTCTTAAGACTCTCCAAATGCACTCAAATGACAATTCATGTTTAACATCATCAAAGCCAAAAAAGAGAGAGATTGTTAGAGAAGGGGGAGCAACATGAAAATTAAGCTTTGGAATTTGAAGTAGTTTTGTCTTTTTACATACCCAATTCTTTCAGTGGCATTTGTATTGATTGTTACATCTTAGTCTCTATCTTTTCATATATATACATCATGCATAATCATGTATAGGTAGGAAGATTATTTCTAAAGTTAGAAACTTCTTCAATGCATAAAAATGGTTATTCCAAATTAGTATCCTATTCCAGAATAACTATTTCGGATTATAAAAATTACATTCCAAAATAGTTATTTCAAAATAGGATAATACCTCTTGCTCCCCTATACCATAATATATATGAGACTTATCATTTGCGTAGTACCACCTTCTCTTTGAATCCCCCCCCCCCCCCCCCCTGTAACTAACATTTATAAAAAAAATCTAAAATTAATATTTATTGATAAAAAAATGACTAAAGTGATAACATAGGAACTTTCAGAAATATTTTTGAATTTTATTACTTTCAAATTAATGCCTCACATTATTAGAGAGAAATTTATCATTTATAATAATAATAATAATAATAATAATAAATATCAATATTGTAGTCTCCTCTTCCCTAAATATCCATAATCTATATGGGATATTTTGCATATTGAGACGGTGCTTTTCCATTCACCACCAAAATCCAAAGTCCTACAAGATATTGTTTAACTTAACACAAGCTTGAGTAATAGAAAAGCCAAATCCATGTTTGGTCTTTGTTCAGTTTAGGAACAAAAATCATTCATTACCATATTTCCTTTTCTCTCTTCCTTCCTTCTATAATGTTGCACTCTCACCATCACCACCTTCTCTTCTCCACTTTCCCTATTCCTCTTTCACTCAGCACCATCACCTATCACCACCCATCATTACCATCTCTTCATTTTCTCCAGAGACCCATCACCAGCACCATCACCATCACCACAACTGTTTCAGCCATTCCTTTTATTGTTGCATGGCTTGCAAAGCTCACAACACAAGGCTTTGGCCCCTTTGAACTACCTTTTTTTAGTCCTTCTTCCCTTCTTTTATTAAATGACCCTTCTACCCTTCAGGTTGCTTCCAATGTTCTTTTTTCTGGTGCCATCACTGTCTTCTTTCACTCAATCCAGCACCACACAAAATGTGCCAAAGAATTGGTATAGTTTGTTCTTCTTCGTGGAATTTAATGTTACTTCTGTGACACCCTGATATATATATATATATATATATATATATATATATATATATATATATATATATATATATATATATATATATATATATATATATATATATATATATATATATATATATATATATTAGTAATTATGTTTGATGTTTGATTATTTGTTATGTTATTTTTATCCGTAATTATTTTCAAGGAGGTTAATTTAGTTAATAGAAGGGTGTGGGTAGATAAGGATCTAGCTTCTCAAAGAATCCTCTTGAGAAAGCTTCTCAAAGAAGCCACGGGGAAGCTTCTTGAAGAAGCCTCTTAATGAAGCTTCTTGAGGAAGCTGCATGAAGCTGCCTCGGTAAAAACGTTGTCCAGCCTTCGTTAACCGTTGGATCTTCTCGAAATTTGGTCTGCAGCTTCACAAGACAATTGTCCATGATCTAACCGTTGGGATCTTTGAGAAGATGTCTGGAGTGTGCTCGAAGCTTCCGTTCCCGAGAGCATTTCTTATTTAAGCACTTCAGCCTTTGCTTTTGTGTAGCTTAGGAAAAACATCATTTCTTCTTCTTTCTTTCTTCCAAAGCCATTTCTAAAGTTCCAAGCACTTTCTCCATCACCCACAGCAACCATTAGCCACCACAAATCATCGTTGTCCTCCATTGAAACCCCACACCGAGAGGAACCCTTCAACCAAAGCGGAATCTTCCAACTTGGCTTGCGGCTTTGGTAGAGAATGAAACCCTAATCTGACCTTTCGTTTTCTTTCGAGGTAACCATGGTTCTATGCTTGTTTCTTGTTATTTTCATCTTGTCTTTGCATCTTTTCTGACTTTGGAACCGCCATTGCATGTCTTATGCTTCCTTTGAAAAACCTTAGAGAAAGAGACTTTGTAAACGTTATCCTTTCATGAAATGCATGTTATTTTCATAACCTACACTGAACCCCAGTCACATTGGCGTGGTTGGAATTTCCAAATGATGGCGATTTGTTGTTGATGTCGCTATTAAGGATTTTAATTGATATGTGATGATAATGATAATTATGATGATATTGATTTGAGATGACGCTGTTAATAAAGACCATGTCAACATGAATTGTTATTATTGATGAATATGTGAATATGAAATGAGGTTGTTGTTGTTGTTGATAACGTCATTGAGATGAGATGATATTTATGTTGTGAATGACATGGAAATGGAATGTTGATTGATGTTGAAAATGCATTGGCATGTGCATGTTGTGTATGTTCGTGGGGGGCACTGTGCATTGACCTTCCAGGGTCTTTAGCACTAGCTTTTGGCCACGTTCATACGTTGGATGTTGTGTATGATCGTGGGGGGCACTGTGCACTGACCTTCCAGGGTCTTTGGCACTAGCTTTTGGCCACAATCATACGTCGTATGGAGTGTATGCCATGGGGGGTAGAGTGCATTGACCTTGTCGGATGGCCCAAACGTGGGTAACTAGCGTGGTTAGAGAATCTAAGCATTTCTGAGGGAATGCTTAGGCGCTTTAATTGGCCCATGGTCTTTGGCACTTACTTTTGGCCGTGATCATAGCTCATACGACACAGGAAATAGAGTAACTGCGGCCAAGTGTACTTTGTACTAGAGGGCTTGTCACCTGGTAGGGAACACCTTTGGGCTCCCAGGCTGATCATCTATGGGAGGGGGGCTGTTACGTGCACAACCGGGTGGTCTCGACAAACTCAGCACAGTTCCCTAAGTGAGAGTGTCGTGTGGACACGCTTAGGCTATTTCCTGAGATTTGGTTGTTGTTGGTACGTACCACATTGCATCTGAGTGTTGAGTCAGGTGCATGCATCATTCTGCGCAATCTTGATTGGGTCCATGGATGGATGATGAGTAATTGTTGGATGTGGATGATGAATATTTGTTGGATATGAGTGTTGAAGAATAATTGTTGTGTATGCTCATCATGTTTGCCTATGTTCCTTACTAATTGTGGTTATTTGGAATTGGTATTGGTTCTTTTTATAATAAACTCACCCTTGCAATTTTGTATCGTGTGGTTGATACCTGTGATGATCACGAACCTTGTTCGTGGGAGCAGAATGACAGTGGCAGGGTGCAGGGAGTAAGATTCTAGTGAGGAGCCGTCAAGTCGACGTGATGACGTTGGCGTTATTTTGGGAGAGAGTTGTGTTTTGTAATCAACTCCTCCATAGTTGGTTTTTAAGTTTTATTTTGTTGAGTTAAAGATGTAAAACTGGGATTTTAATTATATCTATGAACAGATTTAATTTTCGTTATGTGTATGACGTGTACCGAATTATTGTTTCTATGTAATTATGCATATTCACTTAAGTAATGGTGTGTTGTTGGATGAATTTATGTTGTGACAAAATCACTTCTATTTTCATAATCAAAAATTAAGGAAGTTCTTTTTATATAAAAAAAATTGAAATCATCGAATATTAGAGTGTGGATACCGTAGCGACGAGGCGGGTCGTTACAACTTCCATGTGTTTGTGTCTCCGTTCATGTTCGACTATTATTAGATTTTTAATGGTTTAAATATATTTTTAGTCCCTGATAAATACCCTTTTTTGCATTTGGTCTCTAATAAAAATTTTCCTTCGGATCAGGTCCCTAATATTTGAAATTTTTTGTCTTAGATCCTTGTCGTTAGTCCGAAATCATTATCATGCCACATGTAATCTTTGTCTGAATGGGATTACACGTGGGAAAAAAAATTAATTTTTTTAAATTAAAAATGACGTCGTTTCTACAATCTCCTTCTTCCTCTTTTCGACAACCTCTCCATGCACCACAACCACCATTAAACAATGACCTACACCCAGAACATCCCTTCTTCTCCGATCGCAAACACAAACCTAGAACATCTAACCTCCTCGCAACTCCACCTGGATTTCCTCAACAAATTCGAAAACCTCTCAGATTTTCAAACCATAGCATCCAAAACCTAGGAAGATGGTGTGAGTAACTAGCATGGAGGGCTTAGACGAAACCTAGGCTCAATGAACCACTACGACGACACGCCTCTCATAACAATAGTATTAGGTTCGCGCTGACTTCGAAACGTGGAATGCTCTTCCCAATCCTTCATTCCTTGAAAATCATCCAGAACGGAGTTGTAACGACAAGTCTGAACTTAACGCCCTCAAGGTTGAGTTCAATCCCGTTAAGCTTCTCCGTTAATTGAAAGCGATGATTCTTCGTTCGGAAGGAAGAGAGGTCTCATATGCGGACTGTTCTGACGGCGATAGGGGCGTCGCGCTTGCGGCATGAGGGAGTGGGAGGCAACAAGGTCATTTTTTTAACATGCAAAACGATGTCATTTTTTTTTTACCTTTTTTTATAAAAAAAAAACTTTTTTCCATGTGTAATCCTACTCACACAAAGATTACACATGACACCACACGTGACATGCCTACATGACCGGTTAATAACCACGTAGGCAGATAACGATTTTGGACTAACGACAAGGATATGAGACAAAAAATTTCAAATATTAGAGATCCGATCCGAAGGAAAAATTTATTAGGAACCAAACCCAAAAACAAGTATTTATCATAAATTAAAAATAAATTTAGTCATTTTTAATTAGTGTCCATGCATGTAGTAACTTTATTTATATCTAGAATTTGATTGTCATGTTTGTATAAAAATGTCAGCATGTGTTTTCGTACATTATTTATACTTTATTTGTCCTATTATTTAGTTGCCACGTTTAATTAATTTTTTTATATGTAATATAGTCCATTCATATAAAATTTGAAGGTTTCAGCTGCTGTCAAAAATAGTATAATTTCAAAGTATAGTAACAACTAAAAAATTATAACATACTATTATACACCTTTTTTTCTTTGTTGATTACTACTACTATACACCTTTTAAAAAACACCTGAATGCTATTAATTATGCTCTCGCTAGCAAATGTACAGCTTGGAAAATTGGACGTACTTCAACAAATGAAAAGTTGTAATTTGTTAATATAAGCATTCTGAATAATAACTGTTTTCACAAAAATAATTAATCTTAGTATTGTTGGTGATATAATTGTATATGGATGGTAAACATTAAAATTGAACAAAATCAATCTTGAGTATTTGTGTATGGTCAAAATTTGTTGTTCTTATGAGAACAAATAACAACAGTCTCAATTGATATGTATGGACCTTATATATATTGAGAGAAAGAAGATAGATTAATGTTTCAGAGCATGAATTTGTATTAAAGAAATCAAGTCATATTGAAATTTCATTTGGTTTTGTTCAATGCAAATGGTTTGGTGTGGTTCTAGAAATTTAGGTCTTCAGGAGTCAAGAAGTCATTGAATAACTTGAAACCTATGAGTTCAAGTTACATCAAAGCTAAGAGTCCACCTTCACCTGATCAAGCATTGTGAGGGGCAATCATAGCAGGTGTTATTGCTGTTGTTCACTACAGGTTCACCACATCTATTGAGGCTTCTCTCGGTCGCCAAGCACTTTCAGATAATTTCTCGGTTAGTATTATTTCCTTTTCTTGCAAAGTTCTGTCCTTTGTTATCTATTCTTTTTTGCTGTACAGTTAATGCAGTGAAAGCATCACCCTAATATATCTATTTACATAGAAATATAAAGGGAAAGGGTTATTTTTATACTAGATGATATAGATAAATATTAAATTAAATCTTTAACACAAATTGTCAAGATCAAAATATTTTTAAGTCATAATTTCTAAAATAATCATGTGACATTAAAAGGGTGTATTTGATTTCTATATTCAAAATCTGTTTTTAGTTTTCAGAATACAACTAAAACAAGGTGGCTAAGACAGTTGGTGGAAGGTAGTGTAAGACGCAAACCAGAGTGTGGAATTGAGAGAAAGGTTGAACACGATATAAAAAACAGAAGATGAGAAAACATCTCCCAATGGTCAGATTCAATATTTTAGTTTTTTAAACGCTTTTTTTTTTTTGGAACAATTCTCAAAGTTGTGAGATTTTCAATGAGAAATTGATTGCTGTGTAGTATGAAATTATTTTAGATAACAGTTTTTAAAACCATAAAGTGTGAAAGAAATCAAACATGCCCTAAGTAATCTTTACATGTGATAGTGTGTGTTTAAACACACATAGTTTATAAAGAGGATGTTTTTAAGCAATGTCATTGTGTTTGTATCTTAAAGATAGGATTGACGAAGTATTTATGATTGATTAACACATTACTTTCTCATGCCTGCTCAAGATAAACTGACAATGAAAATGGCTTGCTTTTCAGGTCCGCCAGATAACAATCACAATAAGGTAGCTTCTGTAACATATCTTTCTTGCATACCTTATGGTTTCATTTTATTAGTCATCTAACAATCATATGATATTTTCTCACAGGACAATAATAAACGGCTTGTGCTACCTTGCTACATTTGTCTACGGCATCAACTCTGTCGGTTTATTTCTTTATTCTGGCCAGCTTGCCATAGACACCACGGGGAGAGGGTCAAGTGGAAAGGAAACTGAAAGCAAAATCACTCAGCAGCCAGGCTTATCAAATGCATCTGTTGATAATAATAATAATAATAATAAATTGAGCAGCACAAAGGAAGATCAAAGTTCAAATAATTCACTGTAATGGAAGCCTTGTGCTGAAGATAAAGTGGAGGAATACGTCAACTGCTCATATCCCTTTGGTTTCAAGAATAATGTTGGTGGCAAGTAATCTTTTCATGAAGTCACTATTCTCAATGGAATGTTCTAAAGGTTCCTTTTGCTGATAGGTGAAAATCATGGAGTTGAGATGGTTAAACTCAGTCCTTCGAAATCGACATATATATGATATTCAGGAATTAGCATATGCTATATACTCACTGTATTCATACAAACCTGTCTTCACCAAAAACTTGTGTATAACTACCACTTATTCCAAGGACAAAAATATATACTTGTAATCTGTCCTCTTACATTTTTAGTAAGACAATTAAGCAACTGCTTGCAGAGTTGAGTTTAGTGAAAATGAAGTATAAATGGCAATATGGTATAAGTATTGTTCTCTCTTATATAAGAGCAACTGTTATTACATGAAATTTTTTAACTATAAAAATCAATATTCATTTTAATCCCTGATGGAGAAAATCTCATAAAATTAAGAATTGAAGTTTCATAAAATTCATGTGGTGGAGCACTGTCCCTATCTCAAGCAATGAATTAGTCTATTACCAATGTAGGGAGGCATGAAACTCGTCCTGGAACAATTGCCTAGTCGAAAAATTAAGAGCTAATGTAGCAAGCAACCCTGTTTCTGATTTTTAAGAACTTGTTTGCCTAACTTTTTTTAAAAAAAATATAAGTAATTGTTTTCCAAACGTTATTTGTCTCAAGCACATATAAAAGTATTTGTCCCCTAAATATAGTTATATTTTCTAAAATTTTATCCCCTAAACACTTAGAAAACAGAGAGAGAGAACATCTCTCAAGTCTCAACTATATCTATCTTTTGGTTTTCAAAACACTTATTTTGAATATAATTTAAAAAACTTCATAGATTTTGGATGAGAAATTGATGAGGAATATGGAATATTTTTAGAAAATATTTTTAAAACAAATAAAATGTAAAGGAAATCAAACAAACCATAAATTTTCTTACTTTCAAAAATAGAATTACTTGAACTAAAAAGAAAAAAAAATACACGAAGAACCAAAATCGCTAGCAAACCAAACTACGGAGATCAATATTACTCTGAATATCACATATTCTTTATCTTTTTTTCAAGAAAAAAAAAATGCCCCGCTATATGCTCGATAATTGTATGATCTCATTTTTCTTTTAATTTCTACGGTTCAAATAAAATAGCTAGAGAAAGTCACTTATAAGCATTGTTTGCTGAAGATAAACTACACCAGATAGCTAATAGTTCTAAAAAACAAAAGAATGTACTCAAGTCTAATCAAGTTTGGAAAAATGAAACAGCTATTTTCATTCAACCATGTTCTGAGTCTGACTAGAGACTTTAGGAACACCGCTTGTAGTAATGATGTTAGTAAGGACACTGCCTGGGGTGATGATGGAATTTCCTGCTTGAACATCAGTATTTGTTTCAGCTTTCTTTTGATCCACACCCATATCCATACTTTGTGGAGGTTGAGGAACATTTGTTTGCACAACTGGAACTGTCTCCATATGAATGTTTGCTGCAATCAGCTGCTTCGGCACTGTTTCAGTAGTAGTGGCCCTTACGGCATTAACATTTGCTGCTGTTTCAGTAGTAGTAGCCCTTACGGCATTAACATTTGCTGCTGGATCCATCCCAGTTTTCTGCTGATCCATAGGTGCTGCCTCATTCACAGCATGAAGTTGCTGTAATCGATAATCGGTTTCGGGCCGGCGACAAATCTTCCTAAGCGGCACGATTTCCTGGCAAGAACACAAACTCATTGAATCAACAAAATGCATCTATTGAGTGACCTTTAACAGTGCAGTTACGCATCTATAGAATTTAAAACAAACTTGTAAGGCTTTGTAAAATGCATGATTCTGCCTCTTCTAGAAAGAGCAAAGCAAAGGGTATTATATCTAATCTGGAAACCTTTTACAGCAATAAATATTTATAGATGAGCTATTACAGCAAGATTTACACATCTATAGGAAATGGAGTGGCAATAAGTTATATAAGATGCTTAAAGAGTATCACATATTACCCTCAGAGAACCAAAACTATAATTCATCACCATCACTTAAACTAATTGCTACCTTGGCTCTATATGATTCCCTACAATTTCCTTTCATTTAGGTTTTCTCTCTATAGTATATTGCTTTTTAATATTGGTCCCCATATTTTTCAGTTATGCGGGTTTTGGTCCCTTAGGAACCAATACCTTAATAAGTAGAAACTACAGGAACCAATCCTTCATGAAAAATAGGGATCAATATCTCAATGAGAAGAAACTTATATAGACATAGAGCCACACAAATGCAAAATATAGATGAGTTAAATTATAAGGATTGATATCCAAAAGATAAAAACTATAGGAAACAAAACTAAAATGTGTAACAAGTGAAAACTATAGGGACTAAAATCTTATGTAAACCAAAAAAATAGTGATAGAATTATATCATAAAAAACAAAATCCAACAAAAGAAAATCTTATTGAAAAATAATACCTCTGACTGATCATGATCATAACGAACCAGAAATCTACAACGGCAGCCTCGTACATCATGCCTTCGTCTTTGAGCATCAAGGACATGGGCATCAAAGTAAAGGGCTTGCTCCTTACCTTCCTGTAAGGTAAAAAATGAAGAGTAAATAAATGATAAGGAAAAAATAGATGTTCCAAAAAGTAACACATGATTAGAGAAACATGATCAAAATTATCTTTTTATGACACCTGGCTACAGCTATTCCTACCTGAAAACAAAGTATGAGATCGCCAGGGATGACTACAACGCATTCTGATGATTCACAAGGCAAAGAGCGTGGCCTGACATGCTTTCGAATGTTAATCCACTCATCTTCCTCAGGTCCAAAACCAGCAAATCGTACCAGCACTTCCTGAAATGTGGAGAAAGATATTACCATTACATAATATATAAAGGCAAAACAAAATAAGATGAAGCGAACAAAAAACTCTGTTTATATTTCCTTCAAAATAATTGAGGCCAAAACTCAAGATAGTTACAGCACCATGAATGAGTGATCTGGAAACTACAAAACAAAAAGAACATAACACGTAGTATATTTTCTGTCACTAGCAGAACTTGCCCAGTCTACATCCACATAACCAACAATGTCTGCATGTCCTTTCCTGGAGAACCCTAGAGATATCTCAAAAGTCGAATTACTGCATCTTAGTGGCTATCTCATTGAGTCTCAAGGAGTTGACTCACATCACTCACAAAAAAAGGAAACACCTGGCCTGGCCACGGTGAGATAGAGCAGTTTCCCACTATTCAATAGTCTGAGTAACCCCGGATCCATTATAAGCTTAAGAATCAGATTCATAGGAGTGTGAATGGATTTTATGAGGGATATAATGTGTAAAAGGAGGAAAGCAGAGGAGGCAGACCAAACAGCAATAAAACAAGGACCTTGAAAATACACATGTAGGGTGGCAAGGGAGCTGTACATGCTGAGAGATGAAGCACATTGGGGCAGTAAGTGGAGGTGCATCTGATGGAAGATGGATGATGGTCTTTCAGGAATAGGTCAGTCAGGTTCTTTATGAATTGACCTATTGCCAGAGTTCAGTTATTGGATACTTTACCAGAATTGTTCATGGCATTGGGAACTGGAGTGGATTTATTCACATGTCACAGTGGTGGCCAAAGAGATTCATGACCAGAGAGGAGGTTCATCATACCAACTTTAACTCTCTAGACTTCTTTTAATTACTTGAGAGAACTCCTCTCAGCCCTTCTGAATTTATACTGAAGGATTAGAATTCAAATCTGATTAGTGATTACAAATCTAATCCCTAATATAACATAGCTCCTAAATTGTAGGTCTTAAAATGTGGGTTTGGGCTAAACTCAACCCCCTACACAACTGGCTTGTAAGGTGAGGGTTGCCCCCCACATATATATACTATTTTGGCCTCATCACTAGTCGATGTGGGATCTCCAATAGTAGGGACCAGAAATAAAGGGTATATGATCTATAATAATTAACATTAGTAGTTGTATAAAAAAACTATTAATGTTAGTGCAAGTAAAAGCCCACTAACAGTAAGACTAATAGCTCCTATATATTCTAACAACTTTCAACCACTAAGAACATTTTACTACAATACTTTAGTAGTTAGTCTTAGCATCCATGAGGACATGCGTGCAGGAATAGAAAGCAATAAAATCATAGGATTGCCAAGGAAATATTCTAGTGAGAAAGGGAAATTGAAAACCATATAAAAAAGCCTCATTAATTTCTTCACAAAACTTAAAAACAGAAATAATCTTAGCATTGAATTACCGGATCACTTGTTTCTAAATATCTGTGTGATAGAAAGGTAGCCACATCATACCTAACAATAAGACCATAAGTCAGGCCAACAAATGTAGAATATTTAAGAAGAAAAATAAACAACGGATCATAAAGATTATTGAAGAGGAAATACCGACCATGCTCCATCCCTTCCAGATTTAGCTTCAAATTCCAAAACTGAATTTTCTGGAGTTGCTTTTACTGCTGTTGGAACTATGTAGAACAAAATGAAGGCAATGTAAGTAAACAAAATGAAGGCAATGTAAATAAACAAAATAAATAACAAGAGCATAAAAACATAGACAGCATAGTCATGAAGACACAATCTGTAGTAGGACCTTTTATTCTGATTAAGATTTACTTATTCGTTATTAAAGATTGAAACCGGCATGACGGGGTCGTTTCTGGTTGGCAACACCATAGACAGACTTGACAGCCGCTGATCTGTCCAAATCCAGTCTGTGTTTCCCCAAAAGACCTCTGACGTATCCTCATGCGTGTCCTCTTTCACACACCTTACTTTGCCAAACAGCACCTTCAACCAGCACGTGTCGGCACATCTGGCTCCGGTTCCGACAGCAACTTTCAACACAGTGGTCACCCTAACGCCCTTTTGTTTCTGCCTTTGTTTTTCTTTATCAAGCAGCCCCTCTTCGCAGTGAACAATACCACGTTGATGCTCTGCCCTTGTTGGGAAAACTTTCCAATGCCTTTTCGTCGAAGCTCACCTTTGACCACTGTCACCCATCACCATCCAACTGTGCAGCCAACACACTGCCGCACGCACCCCAACACAGGGCCCTTTTCCAGCGCTTCAAGTTCATGCACACTATCCTTTTTGACACGTGATGCATCTTCGGCAAGCCTTACACTGGTCCTCTCTCCCTCTGCCTCAAGATGTCCCCTGGTGGACCTTTCAGATCTTTATTCACGGGTGAGCAGTACCTGTCGCCACTGCGGGCCTTCGTTGGTTGCCGTTGAGCCATGTTGATCCAGCGCAACCAGATGATTGGAACCGCCTTTCGTTTTTATTGGGTTTACCACATTTGTAACAAGCTTGGTTCATATCATTATTAGATTACATATTATTCTCTTATTTATGATTAGATACTAAATAGTGATTTAGTCCTTATTACTCTTTATTAAATTGAGGGCGAGCCCTGGTGCAGCGGTAAAGTTGTGCCTTGGTGACTTGTTGGTCATGGGTTCGAATCCGGAAACAGCCTCTTTGCATATATGCAAGGGTAAGGCTGCGTACAACATCCCTCCCCCATACCTTCGCATAGCGAAGAGCCTCTGGGCAATGGGGTACGAAGTTTTTTTTTTTTACTCTTTATTAAATTGATCCTCTATAATCAATATTAATCCTATTTGTTCATTATAAATAAAGACTTAGTGTGGTCATCCAACACACACACAACATTACAGTAAAATACTTTTATATATTAACATCTTTGAGAGAAATATCATATCATGTACACTAAAAAATAACAGCAATATAATGAGTTGCCAGATATACAATTCGGAAGAGTTTTTAATTTTATGCTATGTCACAGCCAATGATGAATCTCTAGCCACGTGCTGGCACACTTAATATATTTCTAAGTGATGAAAGATAGTACCAAATCTATATCAGGTTCTGACCCATTAGCAGACCTCTAATATGGAGACAGTGTTGTCAATAGCGGATCGCGGAAAATCGCGATGAGCTGAAAATCTGCTATAGCATATAGCGGATAGTGTCATGGGCAAGTAGCGGAAGCAGCATAGCAGTTGAAATATTATATATATATATATATATATATATATATATATATATATATATAACGATTAAATATGTATAAAAAAATTAAGCTATATGCAAACAAAAATAAGCTGGATAAACACTGACATAATATTAACTCAAAAGTTAAATTGTGCAAGACAAAATATGTTGCAAACATTAAAAAAAGAGCTAAATACTAAAGGAGTCCTAGGAAAGGAGTGGAGAAGAAGGCTGGACTCTGGAGGGTTCTGAGTTATGGGAGGAAGGGTTTGCGTAGAGGAGATGTTAACTGGCAATGATTTTCAAAGGTCGAATGCAATAGAAATAAAAAAGGCTACGTTGGGCCTATTTTAAAATAAGAAAGCCCAATTCACATTTGACTCCAACTCCATAGTTTAAAAACTAACGTGAGTTTTAGTATAGAATAAAACAAAAAAAAAATCTGAATCTTTATTATGTTTTATAAAGGCATGTGAGCCCAATATGTCCAAGACCCGCAAGCCCAAACATCAGTCATCTCCTTCATGGGAACCCTAAATCTGAAACTATCTCGACTCTGTTCTATCACGGCTGAGAAACCGCTCTGCAATTTCTGAACGGAGACAGGAGGATTTAAGTGTTTGATATCCCCCCCCCCCCTCCCTCCTAACAACTAGCTTTTAAGGGTGAGTACCCAAAGTACTTGGTTGCTTATAAGAAACTTCCTTTATGCTCTATTGGTTTGAGAAAGAAAAAAGAAAGGAAGTGATAACAGAATGATTGAGTGTTTAGTTGTTTGGTATGAGAGGAAATATGAAAGAGAGTGAAGAGAAAGGGAAGCATGATTCCCTCAAATCTTTACCAATTAAATAGGAAATAGAAAGTGACTTTTTCTCAAATAGACAAATATGTCCCTGCCTCCCTGGTAAACAAAAAAGTAAATAAATGAAAAGAAAGTGAGCAAGAAAAAAGGGACAAGGGCTAAGCTTTAGAAAGAAAACTTGTTGATCTTTCTCATGTTGCTTTCTTGTCAATTTTGGGGAGAACCAAATTTGAGTGGGTCCCACATATTTGTTTTGTCTCAGTCTCTCCTATTTCTCTTGTGCCAAATATGGTTGCTCCTCCCCCTTTGCCCAATTTCTCTCTCACCAAACTCTTTCTTTCCTAAACCATTGGCACCAAAAAGTGTTGATGGAAAATTCAAGCTTACAACATTACATCTTGGAAATTATCACCAATAATACTGACCATATATTAACGTAAAAAAAATAAAGGTACTTTAAATGTTCTAGTCAAAGTTTGGTATAAATAGCAATGACTTTATAAGGGTTGTTGCTGAAATTTACTGTGTTTGACTCAGAATTACAAGATACAAACCAAAGTTATTTATGGTCTGCTTAGCACCATAGTGATGCTGAGTGGCCCATGGCCACTACAAACTTCCACCACAGAGCATTTCTGGGAGCACAACCGTCACAGCTGGAATGGCAGCTGAAATTCACGTGCAATAGTCGGGCGGCGGCACCAATGGATGCCTCCCCCCCCCCCCCCCCACCACTCTGCCCCTATTCCAGGTTTGTTTTAGATTTTTGGGGGTAAAAATGAGATTTCACAGCCCGTCTTTTTGACCTTAACCCTACTTTCCCTCTGTCATGAACTCTATTTCACACTCACAACACTCCTCTTTAAGCCCTGAAGTACACCCCGCCCCCCGCATTGCCACTGCAAGCCTCTTCTCTGGCAGTTTTCCAGTGACTCTGTTGTGCAACTGCGATATTCTCTTCTATGTTTGACCGCATATGATCTAAGTAAATGCATGATAATTTTCAGAAAGAAATTGACACAACATGAAGTATGCAAGATTAACAAATAAGGGTGACTATGGATTCAAGCAAAATAAAGAAAATTAAGCACCCAAAAGCAGCAACATTCTACCTGTAGCAGAAGCAGCGGGAATTGGAGCAGCTGTTGGTTGTTGAGGCATACTCCTTATTGGGGTTGAATTGTAATCATCCCGAGGCATAGGTGTAATATTTAACTTCCCAGGAGTCTTACTTGATTTTGCTCTTATCGCATACCGCTTATTTTGAAACCAATTCCAAACCTATAATGAAGCAGAAAACTAAGAAAATGAAGGGTCAAAGTTTCCAATTTAAAATAAAATATAGTAGTCATATCATACTTGCTTCATCTGCACTGCAATCTTGCCTTTACGATCTTGTGATTCACTGAAAGAAAGAAAGAACTCTCATCACACTTTTCAAGAGCAAACAATATTATTTGTAGTCTGATACTCATTACAATTTACAACACTCCATAATAGCATAGGAAGTTAGGCACAAAGGCACACCTGAACTTCTCTGCAAGAGTTGTAAGAACATCACGTGATGGCATTGCATTGTTATGTTCTTGAAGAATAGCTTCCATCTCTGCTACCTATACAGAGAAACAATAGTTTTTGACAGCACTCTTTACAGAAAATCTATGTTTGATAGAACCTTACAATTTGCAATTTGAATTCCATATCACCAAAACTAATCATACAATTCAACCATTTATAATTTTTTTTCTTAGCTTCCACCAATTTTCATCAAAGAAACTGAAAGTCAGATAAGTTCTACTTCTTAAATGAAAAAGAAAAGAAGTAAAGGAGCACCATTAAACACTATTTAATTCCCATGCTCTGCTTTCATTCTTCTGAAACAAAGGCTTCACACACTTGCTAATGATTTAAGATTTTGTTTCATAAGAGTCAGTTAATTTGTTTTGTCAATTTCTAATTTCAAAGTTATAACATTGAACACTACAAATCAAACATTTGTGAGGAAAAAGCTTCACAAAACAAGAAATACAATATGGCATATGGCATTTGACCAAATATAAAAAAGTTTTGGTAGCACAGAGTCAACATTTATAGCCTAACCCCAAATACACCCAAATCCTAAGACAGGGAACAAAACCTATTTGAGGGTAGTGAGGTTTACACATCACATAAATTTCACACCCCTTCCCACCACTTGCACAAAAAGATGTGGATACCATACAGGGGTCTAAAAAAGTGATGCAACTACCCTTTACCCTAATTCATTGTGCAATGTCACAACCCTAACTTGGTGCATGTATTTTCATCATCCATCATTGGTTTATTACACCAACACAAACGAAATATCCACCAGTCAGAAACCAAATACCACACATGCATAGAAAAATCGAATGCCACAAAATCCAGTGACAAAATTTAGAGCACCAAAACGAAGGAGATATGAATGAGAGCCCCTTGGATGATTTAATTCAGCACAAGATTAAAACTTTAGCATAAAAAGAAACGCCCAATAGATAAACACACGAGAAAAAGAGCAAGAAAACATGAGAGAAACACACGAATTTGAAATTTTCGATGAATACCTCAGGCTGAGTGAAGCGAAAGGCTGGGCCCCCATTACTCGGTGGACGACCCATGATCAGAGGAAACCCAAAACAAAGCACAGAGAGAGAGAGAGAGAGAGAGAGAGTTTGTGTTGGAAAGAAAAAGGGTGCTTGGATTCAGAAGAAGTTGAAAGTAGCAAGCTTTGGTTGTGTAGCGAAGAGAAGAGATGAGAAAGGGAAAACAGACGCAGGTGACAGATACGACGTTGATGATGATGAAATATATACAGCTCCCCGCGAGATTTTCATCCTCCTTGCATTTTATTGTAATAATTTTTTTATAAATAAAATTATTTTAATACCACTAAAGTTAATTTTAAATCACAACTCATCTCGATTCATGGATTGAACCTGATTAATTTTGAAGGAAAAAATATCCAATTCAATCACTTATATATTTTTTGGGAAATAAACTTATGTCATTTTATTTATGGTAAGTGAAGAGATACATTGTGGAATATGATTGCAGATATGAGAACTAACCCTCAAAATTGACACCCTTGTTAAAGTATGAGCCGACAAAATTTGTTTGTCTCTTTATAAATCTCATTGTTGAGTTGGGAAAAAGAAAAATAACAAGTTGCATTTATTCAAAATTAGATTGAAATCAGAGAGACCATGGCTAAGATTGTCGAAGCCATCGACCACCACCTTGTTGTCAAGCTCAAAATCAATGTTCTGGTAATTTAGATCCTTCAACGAAGTCAGAGATTGGATTAGACCCGATGCTTTTGCCTCAATCGGGTTTGGAGTTCGATGTTGCCATGTTTTGAGCTTGGAGAAATGAGCCATTGTGATTTTTCAAACAAAGACCAATTCCGAAACATAGTTGTTGCTGGAAAAGTGCTGCATCAATGTTGCACTTAATGCGCCCATGGGAAGGTTTCTGTCATGTCGAGTTGTATTGATCGAGGTGGGAAGAGATAGTGCTGGTTCGGTGAAAGCAAGCTTGTTGCCACTCAGAAAGGTATTGGAAAGCTTGTTGAATTGTGATTGTTGCTGGCTTGTACTGATTGTTCCATATCTTACGGTTTCGCTGCTTCCAGAAGCTCCAAAGAATGGTGGCGAATTTGATACCAAAATTCTCCTGCTTGTGACATGTAAAGCGATTGATACCAAAATTCAACCGTTTGGCTGTTGTTCGATCTGATTTGCTAAGTATCCTACTTCCATTTTTTGTTTTACGGAGAATAGCAGAGCAAATTTTCATTAAGAAAAAAATACCAAAGTATAAAGATTACTATATAAAATATATACAATAAAATAGACCGAGAAATTTGTCCGCCTCTTAGATTTTTGATAGTCTTCCTCATAAAAAAAAAACTTGTAATACCTATTTCATTCGAAAATCCATCTTCAAAAAATAATTGAATTTGATTAATTTTCTTACACTCATAATTAATGATATATAATGTGATTTGGATTGGATTGGATTTGATCAATTTTTTATTTTACTCTTTTACTTTTTTTCTTAAATTTTTAAATAAATGGTAAGATATATAATAAAAACAATTTAAAATATTTTATTTATATGTCATTATATAATAAATAATAATATAATCTTTTAAATATATACTATATCAAAAATATATTTATATAAGTTGATAATTATATTTATGTATCTTAACTCAAATAGATAGTAAAAGGTTATCTTTAATTAAATATTTTTTATAAATACATATAAGTTATGTGATAATTTTATAAATATATAAGAAATAAAAATATAAACATGAGTGATAATATCAATTTATGTACAAAAATATATACATAAGTACATGTTCAATTTGGATTGATTTTGAAAATTAAATTGAAATCCAATCCAATCTAATAAAAATATTTGGTTTTTTAAATTTTTGATTCGTTTGGTTTTCAATTTATTCATTTTTAGTTTTTTTAGATCGGATTTTCGATTCTCATTGAATTGGATTGATTTATGAACATTTGCATCTATAATGTTTTTTGTGTAAAGCAAAAAAAAAAATTATATCAAACATTGAAAGAATTATTACATAATTTGAGATAGCTCAATTACTAAATATAGTCGTTAAAGAAAATTATGTTCGAGATACATTCAGGTACTAAATTCAAACGTTCAAAGGCATCAAATATGACTATTGGAAGGAGAAGATGATTGCACATTTTGAATCCATGCACAATGACATGTGGGACGTGGTGGATAATGGAAATCATATTCTATTTGATGAAGAGCTAAATGAGATCCCTAGAAATCAGTGGACAGAAAAGAAAAAACAAAGGTTTCTACTCAACTCAAAAGCTTGAAACGCTCTAGTGTGCACTTTATTAGAAGAAGAATATACGAAAGTCCACAACTTCAGAAGCACAACACTGATGTAGGACACTCTTGCCATAACATATGAATGGTCATCGCAGGTAAAGAGGAACAAGTTAAGTCTCCTCAAAGTAAGTATAAATAGTTTACTATGGAGGAAGGAGAAGACATACAATGTATGTTTAGTAACTTTCAAGCCATATTAAACGAGCTAAGGTCTCTAGGTAGAACTTTTAATAACTATGATCATATTGACAAAATCTTGAGAAGTTTGTTTAGAAAAGGGAGATTGCAGGTAACAACTTTAAGAGCCCGGAAGAATCTTGACACCATGTCCCTTGAAGAACTCATTGGAATTCTTAAGGTTGATGAACAAGAATTTTAAAAGGATGAAGGACTTAAGAAATGGAAGTCTCTAGCTCTTAGCATCCAAAAGACCAAGAAAGTATCATCGTCCAAGGAGTCATCTTCAAAATCAACGTCTAGAAGCTCGTCCAGAGCTTTAAGTGTAGAAAATTCCTTTGATGAAGAATCTGAGGACAAGTTTGATGAAGATGGTGAGCATGCTTTCATCTCAAGAAAGATCCAGAAAATGTGGAAGAACAAAAGTGGATCTAAGTGGAAGAACATCTCCAAGGTGTTAGGTCTTGACATTTTGATGTATAAGTGGACAGGATCCTTATGCTAAAGGAATTTTCAACATTCATAATTGTAGAGAGAATGCTCTATACTCTTTAACTAGCATCCAACATGTTATATTTAGTGAGTGTCCACTCTTGTGTAAATTAGTATAACACATTGTCTTAAGGAAAACTCAAGCGTTCAATCTCAAAGACTAAGTATGACAAAAATGGAAAGTGCACATATTTTGTCTCATTCAAATTCTATTTGCCTCTCTTATTTTTGAATTACTAACGTTTGAATTTAAGAAAGGGACTGTATAGAAGAGTATAAAAGGTTCTCACAAATTATTTCCTTAAAGGTCGCTTTCACTATGGACAAAAGGCACATGGTGTTGTTTGTACAATGGATCATTTCTCTCCATTTAAAGCATGACATGTCGCCTTATTCATCAATGTGAGACAATGGTCCTTTCAAGGAATCGACACTAATCCCGTAACAGATCCTTCACTAAAGTCTATAAAAGGTCATCTCCATCAAGGAAGTAACTGAGAAAAATAGAGCAAGATCACAAGAAAATACGTGAAGCAAAACTCTACTAAAATCAGTAGACGACTAATACACAATTTTCATTAGCTTTATTCTTTGTGAGGAAAGGTTATTTTGTATTTGTGCTTAACTTTTTATTCACTTTTTGAGTGCTAAAAATACTTGTATTCATTCAAACATTTGCTTGTAAAAGCTTAGAGTGGCTTAGTGTTAAATAATACTTGGATTCTTAGATTCAGGGGGAGTCTAAGAAGGTACCAAAAGTGATGTTAAGAATACTTGTAAAGCTAGGAATGATAGGTTAAAAACTTGTTTTGTAATCAAGTTTTGATTAGTAGAATCCTTTACTAGTAAGTAAAGGAGAACTGAATGTAGCTCAGGTTGAGTAAATCAGTATAAATCAAGTGTTTCTACTTTTCTCCATAATAATTTATTAATCATTTTTATAACACTTTCTATCACCTCTTTAACACTAAGTGTTTATTCGAAAAACTATTTCAAGAATTTTATTTGTCACTAGACAACCATACTAATCTTCATTATATATTTGATTTATCCTCGGTAGACGACTTGTGTTTAATACATTACTATCTATATTATCCTTTATATCACAAAAAGTTTATATCTTTGATATACACACTATTCAACCCCCCCCCCCTTTAGTGTGTTTCTTATTGTTTCAAAAGGTGTTCAAGGAGAAAAAAGACAAAAATAAAAGCTCCATAATATGCTATGAGTGCAACAAGCTTGGACACTTTAAATATGAATGTCCAGATTTAGAGAAGTCCAACGACAAGAAGAAGTACTACAAATCCAAAGAAATGAAAGATCTCATGAGAACCTAGGAGGAGGACTTGGACAACAACTCGTATGATGAGGATGAAGAGAAAGCTAACATGTGGAAAGAGTATCAACAAAATGATTTGAAACAACTTAATGAACTTTGTGATGATCAAAATGAAGAAATATATGATCTATGGAGAGAGAGTGCACAAGCACACAATGATAATTCAATCCCTAAACACTTTTGGGTTAAAGTAATGAATATTGCATGTTATTTACAAAATAAAATTTATATAAGACTACCTATGAATTGTGGAAGGGACAAAAATCCAACATATCATACTTTCATCCCTTTGGATGTAAATGTTTCATTCTTAACACTAAAGATAACTTGGAAAATTTTGATTCAAAAAGTGATAATGGAACATTTCTTGAATACTCTAAAACATCTAAGGCATACAGAGTTTACAGCTCTAGAACCTTGGAAGTTGAGGAAGTTATTCATGTGAAGTTTAATGACATTAAGCCTGATAAGGAATTATTAGAGCTAGATGAGTACTTTGTAGAATTGAGACTGAAAGAGGGCATAAGTTGTTAGGTATGAACGATCCATTAATCACTAGAAAACCCTATCATACCTTGGATTTTGATGTTTATAAAAGTATATATTGTTAATAAACTAATGAGTTATTGTTAAGTGCACAAGACCAACTTCATAAAAGAGCTTACTCATTATTATATCAACATCTACAACTCTAGTAAGTCGTGTCCATACTTAATATGGAAAATAGTTTTGTTAAGATATATTTAGCATCCAACACGTTGTTAAATCAATCGTGTCCACATTTTGTGAAAACTAGTGTTTTCACACTGTGTTATTCTTAGTTACGTCCATTGGAATTTAAATCACTTATACACTTATTTTACATCCTCACAAGTGACATCCAACAAGGTACTAAAGGATTATGTTCACCACAAAGTGAAGTGCACAGTCTCATTTTTCAAATTTCAATTTTGTCTCTCTTTATTTGAATTGCTAACATATGAAATTTAAGAAAATGACATAATAGAAGTGAATAAAAGGTATTTGCAGAATATTCCTAAAAGGTCACTTTCGTTGTGGAAGACAAACATGTGTAGTTGTTTGTACCTTTATTCCTATCCTCGCCATTCAAAGCACGCCACGGGTTTCGCCTCCAGCTATGAGACAATAGTCATATCAAGGCTTAACATTGATCCTGTAGTGAATCCTTCATTGAAGTCTATAAAAGACATATCTTTTTCAGAAACAAGACTTGAGGAAAACCAATCAAGTGAAATACAAGCACAAGTTCTTTGAAGCAAAACTTTGCATATTTTAGTGGAAAATATACTCAAAACTTAATCATCTTTACTCTTTGATAAGCAAAGTTATTTGTATTGAAGCTTAACTGTTTATTCACTCTTTGAGTGTTGCTGCATTATTGTATTCATTCAAACCTTTGAGTGTTTATTCACTCTTAGATTTAAGGGGAGTCCGAATGTGTGCCAGGAGTGGCAAAGAGAATACTTGTATAGCTAGGAGTGGCCAGATATAATACTTGTTCGTAATCAAAGTTTTGATTAGTAGAACCCTTTACAATTGTGTAAAGAAGAACTAGACGTAGCTCTATTTTAGTGAGCCAATATAAATCAAGTATTTTTATGTCTCGCTTAAGTGGTTTTATTTAGTGTTCTTTTAAGCTTATATTGACACCATTTTCTCACCAAGTGTTAACTGTAATGCCCATAAATTTTGCTAACTAAAAATCGATGTTTAATGTATTTCTTGTGTTATTTGATTGATTTGGAAGAGTTGAGGTGTTATTTGAATTAGCTATGTGTAATTGCTTGATGTGAATGTTAGGTTATGCGGAGTTTGAATGACCTATGTTGAAATTGTGAGATTTCAAGTTTTACCCAAACTTATTCCGGTAAAACCGTGATCCTAGACTCATTAATCATTCGATCGCCTTCAAATTTAGACTATAAGTTCATAACCCATGTCTTCAGACTTTGACCGTTGGGATTTGCAAAATAACACTTTTGGAAATCTCGCTTAGCTAGACAAGCGCACTAAGTGTAATTCAAACTCGAGGAGAAAATTCGCTCAGTGAGGTTAGCGCGCTAAGCACAATTCCAACCAGTAGAGAAATTATGCTTAACATGAAATGTTGCGCTCAACACCAAAAGTTAAATTTCTCGCTAAGCAAGATTTGTATATTATAAATATGTTTTTCAGCGTGAAAAACACGATTTTTTCACTATTCTTCTCTCCAAACGCCCACCCAAACCCTAACACCTTCTTCTCCACCACCCATAACCATCGATGGCCACCACAAGCTGTCATTGCTTGCCGTTGGACCACCGCATGGAGAGGAATGTTTTAATCAGAGCGGAATCCTCATAATCCACCTCAAGGATTCGATAGAGAAACAAGCTCTTGATCCTTTCTTTCATACTTTCTCTTAGGTAACCTTGACTTCTATATCTTTTTCCTAGTTAGTTTGAGCTTCTCTTGGTATCTCTTGTATTTTGGGTACCGTAATAGGATGTTTTTACACTTCCTTTGAAAATGAAACGTAAAAATTACCTTTTTATAAAATTGATGTCATATTAGTGACCTTTGTTGAACCCCGGTCACATTGGTGTGATATGAATTTCAAAATAACATGTCTTTGAAGTAGACCCCAAAACACCTCTTAGCTTCTTTTAATTTGACAAGGGTATTCGACTCTGAATGTTGATATTAACCTTATTTTTAAAATTTATACTAAATTTCCTTCAATTTGGTATATAGAACTCTACATTTGGAATGACAGATGTGAACGCGAGAGGCCTCCGAGCAATGTAAAGAGGAGCCGGCGGAGGGATATCCATAGGTGAGGGGAGTTTATTATAATTTATGGCTTTGATACTGTCATACCCTAATTTCGTCCGGGGACCTTTGCTTGATGACATGCGACCTTTCTTTGGTCCTTGTGAGGTGCTTGGTACCCATCATTAGGCAATTTGTGAAATTCCAGGACATGCCGGAAAACCAAAAAAATATTGATGCACAATCCGTAAGTTTCCGTGACACACCGGAAATCAAATGGAAGCATCGTTGCATAATTAAGTGAGGTTCCGTAACATTCCGTAAGTCAAAAAGGGGATGATTATGTAATCCGCAAGGTTCCGTAACATTACGGAAAGAAAACAAGTATCGTTACGAAATTCGTAAGTTTCCGTAACTTTACGAAAAAAGAATCACCAAAAAACAGCAGAGGGGGGTGTACTTAGTAAAAATGGGGGTGCAAATAGCACCCAGGCCCACTTGGACCCTCCAGAATATTCCTCCAGAAGGCTGTTGCTTCTGGAGGAAGCAACCTGGCTCGCCTGGGCGAGCTGGGCGGCAACCACCTCCCCTATTTTGCTATAAATAGGGGAGGAAGTGAAGAAGGAAGGGGTTCAGCCCCTTTGGCACTTCTCTCTCTTTCGAATTTGCTTGGAAAAATTGTTTCCGTGAAGAAAATCTAAGCCGAGGCGCTTCCGAAACGTTTCCGTAACGTTTTCCGTGAGGAATTTCGCAAAGGTTTCAACCGTTCTTCGACGTTCTTCATTCGTTCTTCATCGTTCTTCGATCTTCAACGGGTAAGTACCTCGAACCAAGCTTTTCGATTCATTCTATGCACCCATGGTGGTCCACATTGTGTTTCGTGCATTTTTATTCTCGTTTTGTTTACTTTTTATACCCCCTGTTGACGTGCTTAAGCCATTTTACTTAAGTCATTTCTCACTTAACTTAAAAATAAAATCAATTTCCACCGAACGTTTGAATTGTATTATCCGTTAACTTCGGTTAAAATGAATTCCGACCGTTCGGTCGTGCCGTAACCACGTTGGAAATCAAAAAGAGGTAAAAAATAATATAATAATCAAAAAAACATCTTTTAGTAAAATAAAGCGAAAAATCAATCGGACGTTTTTTCTCTTTGGGATTTCTCATTCTTAATCGAATTGATTAATAACTAAAGTGAAACTAAGGCTAAAATCAACTCGCCTAGTCAAGCTCGTCCACAAAAATAGGCTTTTGAAGTTTGTCATTTCAATTTCTCACTAAGTAAAATGGATCATTTTTAAGGTCCAACGCCTTAAAATGACCACCACTTAAGTAAAAAAGAATCACTTGATAAGAAAAAACTACGTAGGTCTGAGTTCCTCATTGAGGATACGTAGGAGCAAAAGCCCCGCTTTTGTCGACCACCCCAAGAGATCGTTAATGGTCCAATGCCTTAACATTTCTCTCCTTTCAAAAACAAGAGATCGTTAATGGTCCAATGCCTTAACGTTTCTCTCCTTTCAAAAACAAGAGATCGTTAATGGTCCAAAGCCTTAACGTTTCTCCCCTTTCAAAATCAAAAGACCGTTTAATGGTTCAACACCTTAAATGACCTTTTGTTCAATAAAAACATATTTTGCAAAAAAAGACAAAAAACAACTTAACCAAACACTTTGTTCCGAAAGAACTACGTAGGTCTGATTTCCTCATCACAAATTGAGGAATACGTAGGAGCAAAGGGAAACACCCTTGTCGACCACAAAAAAGAGAAAAATATAAAAAGGGTATAAAGGATATAAGGACATAAAAGGGAACGTAAAAATCAAAGTCATGTTTGCACATTCGATTAAAGGCTGCCGTCCCTTGGGACGGACGTGTGGGGTGCTAATACCTTCCCCGTGCGTAAATACAACTCCCGAACCTTTCACTTAAAAGTTCGTAGATCGCGTCTTTTCCGGTTTTTCCGACGTTTTCCTCAAATAAACGTTGGTGGCGACTCCGCGCGTATTCCTTTCGTGGAACACGCATCCCGCGAGTCACGCGTCGCCCTCCCGCCGAAGGGTAGGTTGCGACAGTTGGCGACTCCACTGGGGACTGTTTTTAGAGAGTTAGGCCATTTAATCTTGTGCAAAGTTTTGCCATGACTTACTCCTTTGTTGGTTTCCCTTTATTATGTTCTTGTATATATAACTCTTTGATGCTTTTAGTGCATTTTTGTATGCATGAGGTAAATATTTATTCATTTGATGCACACAAACACTAACACTATTTGCACACACGGTGAGTTGAAAAAGGGCCCTATACCCGGGTTCGTGGGAACATAAGGAGTGGAGGTGAATCTGTGATCATGCTAGGTCTCCGACTTGCTTGATTACAGTGAACCCTCATCTAGAGCTTTTCTCTTTGAAAACTTATTGTTGCTAGTAGTCCCTACTGCTGCAATATGTTCTTCGAAGGGGATGATACCTCTAGAAACCATCAAGAGAGATATGACTACCTTGGGGATTATTGCTAAAAGCCTAGTTAGTTCTCTCCCTTATAGGTCCCTTAAATAGGGACACGGAGCAAACACGCTGCGTGCCATTTTTCACACTGCCATGCATAAGTATCATATACCCGTTTGCTCATGTTCAGTGAATATTATCATACTATGTACATCCCCATATTGTACCTTTCGCATGTGCATCATGTGCGGGTTCCGTCTTAATCCCCTCTCTTGGGCAAACCAACGGAGGGTCCGTGTCACCTTCTTAAATACATACGTTGGGCACTTTGCTACCCCAAGACGTTGTATCTAAGAAGGAGACAATTTCCCGAGCTCCCGTATTCATAAATTGCATCCGTGTCATATGCATTCCTTCATGCATTCATCTATTCCACCCATGATAGATGTCGGAGTTTTGATTCGCACTAGATTTTATTTCACTTTAGTAAAACATGGGATCAAGTCAAAAGCCTTCGCTTAAAAAGAGGTTTTATCAAGTCAAAATCAAGAGCTTAGAGGTCACCAGTTTACGAAAGTTGGGGCAATTAATGGGTCAACTTCAACGACAAGCCTTCCGCAAAGCCTATGGTAAGCATTTGGGACCTAGCTAGGGTAGAAGTCTCCATGGAACCAATTGCCTCCCTCGCCCAATATTATGATCAGCCGTTGAGGTGCTTCATCTTTGGGGACTTCCAGCTATCACCAATGGTGGAAGAATTTGAAGAGATCCTAGGATGTCCTCTAGGGGGAAGGAAACCATACCTCTTCTCAGGGTTCTACCCCTCATTGGCCAGAATTTCTAAAAAAGTCCAAATCTCGGCGCAGGAATTAGACCGCCAAAGGCAAGTTGAAAATGGGGTGGTCGGAATACCGAGAAAATATTTGGAGGTAAAAGCAAGAATCTAGGCAGATAAAGGCGAGTGGACCCCATTCATAGATATTCTCACACTGTTGATTTTCGAGGGAGTCCTCTTTCCAAATGTGGATGGGTTGGTGGACCTAGCAGCGATCGACGTTTTTCTCGCCTATCATAACCACAAGGAAAGTCCGGTTGTCGCTATGCTAGCCGACCTATATGACACCTTCGACCGAAGATGTGAAGAAAGCAATGCAAGGATTGTTTGCTGTACTCCAGCTCTCTATGTGGGGCTGGTTTCACACCTTTTTCTCCAAGAAGGTAGGCCCATCTATCCGCTACAAGGTTACCGCTCGTGCGTCGAAAAAGGAAAGGCGAATTGGGACCAACTCTTGGCTAGCATGGAGGGGCGTCTGTTAATTGGTTCCCTCGCTAGAAGGAAGGAAGAATCAGGATTGTATCTTCATGCGAAGGATGTCCAAATGTTCCCTGGATGGGAACATGGGGTTGTATTAATTATAATCCCGTCCTCGCCATAAGACAGCTTGGCTACCCCATGAGAGAAGCGCCATTAGACGAAAGCATCACGCCTTTCATTACACGGGGTTTCAGTGACCCCAATGCAAAGGTACTCCAAGGAGTTCGCAAGGCATGGGATGCGGCATGAAGAAAGGACAGAAAGCTTAGGGGAAGCAGTAATGGGATCATCGGTGGCTATCATAAGTGGCTGAGAGTCCGGACACAAGGATTGGATTGGCTCCCAAATCTAAAGACTGTGAGAGACAATGAGGTTAAAGCTTCGGAAGAAAGTGATGAGGTGCAAGCGCTAAAGGCAAAGCTTGAAAGAGCCCGGGTAGTCAAAGAGAAGTTCAAGTCCATAGCCATCAAAGTCTGAAGAGAGTATGATGAACTAAGGGACGTTAATATGGCCACCGATGAAGCCTTGGAATGAGAAACCAAGAAGGCCCGAAAGGAAGAACACGACCAAAACAAGTTTTGAGGGGCTTTATAGGGCAGCAATAGTGAGCTCAAACTCTGAAGAGGTGAAAGGAATCATCATGGGTCAAAGGCATGATCTGGAAGGACGAGCTAAAGGCTTGCCTTAGGTCGAAAAGAAATTTGTCCCAACAGTTAAAGTGAGACTGAAGGGAATATTTGGGCCATCATCGATGAGTGCAAAGAGAAGCTAAATCTAGCGGCGACTCACGAGCAAAGGCTAGAAGATGAGTACGCCAAGATATCAGCAGAAAGGGAAGCAAGGGAAAGGGTAATTGATTCATTGCACCAAGAGGCAACAATGTGGACGGACCGATTTGCTCTTACTTTGAACAGGAGTCAAGAACTTCCCCGATTGCTAGCCAAGGCCAAAGCAATGGCGGACACCTACTCCGCCCCCAAGGAGATCCACGGACTTCTCAGCTATTGTCAGTATATGATAGACTTAATGGATCATATGATTAGAAACCGCTAGGAAGTTTGTATTGTCGCTCAGATCTTGACTAGTTATAACTTTTTGAAAAAAAATGAGTTTATCCCACGTTTTTACTCCAAAAATCAGTGCGAATCAAGTCACTCCCGCATATTATCTCTAGCATGCATTGTATGTTGGTCTCGTCCTTTGTCACGGGAAGCCGGAAGGTCCATATCACCTTCTTGATTGTACACATGGGGCACTGCGCCCCCAAATGCGCAAGTAAGAAGAGATAATTTTCCAGACTCTCGTGTCCGTAAAATGCGTTCATATCATGCATCACATAAGCATCTCTTCATAATGAACATATCGTTCCTGCATTTGTCCGTTATCATATTCCAGCCTCACATTTTGCATGAGTCATGGCATCATCATATGCATTCAACAAACTTTTGATCTGCAAAATTGCATACCATTTGTTTTCATGTTTGCTCATCCTTGCGTTTTCCTCTACAAAACAAAAACAAAAAAAGAGGAAGCGTAAAACTTCACGCTACATTCTTAGTTGCATGTGTTAGGCACCATGAGCCAACCATGTTGGGATCATAAACCCATTTCTAAAAAAAAACACACAACAACAAAACAAAATAATTGAACATGGTACCTAATGCATGGTTAACTAAGAAAAGATGTTTCTTCGGGCATCTCAATTTGATAATTACATTCTCCATGCATAGTATGCGTAATCCCGAGTCTTTCATCCCTATGAAATGTTGTTGAAGTATTGGCGATCAAAATTGCCATTCCCTGGGTTATGGGGTTGAACCAAGCTCATGTTTTTTCGAAAAAAGTTCATCAAGTCAAGTTGAAGTATGGAAGTAACTATCTTGCAAAAATTGGGGCAAAAGACGAATCGAGTCATTGCTTCGTCTACTGCTAAACATATTTAGGATTGTTGATGTCCTTGTTACTTCCAGTTTCACCTTGACAAAGATGTCATGGACCATGTTGAAAATCTAAATTGATTCTACCCCATATCCTGCGTAAAAACTCGCAATACTTCAACTGTACATCATTCGCATGCATCCATGCTTTTCATCGGTTGCATTGCTCATTGCATTCTTTCCTTGAAAAATAAAATAAAATAAAATAAAATGAACTTAATCATTGTTATCAAAAAGAAAAGGACACGCTTTACGGCGCCCTTGCTGAACTCGTGCTAGAGCTAGAGTAATGGGTGAAGTAGAGGAGATACAATAGAAGATGAAGGCCGACATGGAGGCCATTAAAGAGAAAATGGCCACAATGATGGAGGCCATGATGAGCGTGAAGAAGATAATGGAAGCCAATGCGGTTACAATTGCCGTTACCAGCGTTGTTGCTAAGGTGAACCCGACGTCCCCATCCGGCATCAACCGAATGAATCATCCAACCTCAGATATGGTAGGCAAAGATTTGGGAAGTACGGGCGGCCCCCATGATGTGCAAATTCAAAACGAGCATGCCTTCCCGCCATATGGTTTGCCTCTCAACTATACGCCACCCAATGTGGCGTACACTCCCAATAAGAATGTCAATAACTCCACTCCTATACCCATTGAGAGCCAGCAACCCCAAACTGATCATGCACATGTCTCTTAAACCGTGGAAGAGACACATGAAATTCCCCACAACAATCTAGCCGACTTCGAGCCTTGGCTCGGATATGCCACTGAAGGGCAAGCAGTTGGTGGTATACCCCTTGAAAACACTCCGGAAGGCCCTCAGTATCACCCCCAGCTACACCTCTTGCATTCCACAATAAGTAAAAACCCTCGTGCTATGGCAAAAATGGAAAAAGTTAGATCATTTAGAGGAAAGGCTCAGGGCCATTGAAGGAGGTGAAGATTATGTCTTTGCTAACCTAAAAGAGTTGTTCCTAGAACCCAATATCATCACCCCTCCCAAGTTCAAGGCGCTGGACTTTGACAAGTACAAGGGGACTACTTGTCCCAAGAACCATCTAAAGATGTATTGTCAGAAGATGGGGGAATACGCAAAAGATGAGGAATTGCTGATACATTCCTTCCAAGAAAGTCTTACTGGGGTAGCTGTTACGTGGTACACTAACTTGGAACCTTCCCGAGTACATTCTTGGAAGGACCTAATGGTTGCCTTTGTTAGGCAGTATTAGTACAATTTTGATATGGTTCTGGATAGGATGCAACTACAGAACATTTGCAAAAAGGGGGACGGATCTTTCAAAGAACACGCCCAAAAGGTGGAGGGATCTGGCGGCCCAAGTGGTACCCCCAATGATGGAAAGGGAGACGATGATCGTGATGGTAGACACATTATCGATACTCTACTATGGAAAGATGGTGGGCTACGCACCCTCAAAGCTTTGCGGATTTGGTCTTCGCCAGTGAAAGGATCGAAGTGGATCTGAAAAGAGGCAAATTTAATCATCCTGCTTGGACGAATGAGAAAACTGGGGCAAATAAAGAGGGTGAGGATGAGGGAGAAACCCATGCTGTGACTGCCATCCCTGTACGGCCAAGTTTCCCACCAACCCAACAATGTCATTACTCAGCCAATAACAAACCTCCTCCTTACCCACCACCCAGTTGTCCACAAAGGCCATCCCTCAATCAACCACAAAGCCTGTCTACCGCACTTCCAATGACGAAGACCACCTTTAGCAAAACCAAAAACACCAACCAAGAAATGAAATTTGCAACGAGAAAGCCTGTAGAATTCACCCCAATTCCAGTGTCCTATGCTGACTTGCTCCCATATCTACTTGATAATTCAATGGTAGCCATAACCCTAGCCAAGGTTCATCAACCTCCATTTCTCCGAGAATACGACTCGAACGCAACGTGTGTTTGTCACGGAGAAGCCCCAGGGCGTTCCATTGAGCATTGTAGGGCTCTGAAGCGTAAGGTGCAAGGTCTAATTGATGCGGGCTGGCTGAAATTTGAGGAGAATTGCGTGTAAATCCTGACATTGACAAGAGATGCCACACATGGGGCAATTTTGAAAGTTGTTGTTAGATGTCTCTAATGACTCACCAGGATTTTCAACTTTCACCGGAATTGGGTGCAAGCCATTGGTCTATTTGCTCAAGCGACCTGTGACCATTCAATCAGAGGTTACTCGTCTTGCACGTTGGCGGGGCTGCCGTAAAACAACAAATAAAGCTCAAAACAAATAAGTTTCAAAATAAAAATAAAAAAGGAGGTTCAAAAAGAAAAAAAATCATTTGATTGACTGTGTTTTCAAGACATTCATGTGACCTCATTATATCATTCTGGAAAGTTTTAGAGAGAAGTGAGTTATCAAGAATAGGATGTTGGATAAATGGCCTTAGTTACCTTAAGAAAAGGGGGGGTTGAATTAAGATACGGAGATTATTCCCCAAATAAACTTTCACTCTCTCTTTTCGGATTAACAATGCACACAGGGATAACCCTTCCCTTGTGTTCAAGAATCCTCTACAACAAGAGACCCACGGTCTCTTAATCCTTTTTCAAAAATAAGAAGAAGAGAAGAAGAGGTCTCTCTTAAAAGAGATAGATTGTACAATGAAGATCAATCAAAAATTCCTTATCGAATATGCAAGTGGTTGACCAAGGAATCTTTTTGAGAGGATAAGACATTTCAGTTCAGAAAAACTCTCGATCTTTCGAGAGGATAAAACTGTTTGGGCAATGAAAACTCTCTTTAAAACATTTGAATGGCCGTTCATAAAACATTTGAATAGATATGTCTCTTGGAAATTATTTTCTGAAAATCCCCTCTGGTAATCAATTACAAGACTTATGTAATCGATTACAGGTTTTAAAAATTTGAATTAAAACATTTTTAATTGTTGGTAATCGATTACCAGAGAGCAAATCTCAATTTGAAATGATAGAATTCTTTGGTCAAACCTTTTGTTTGTTTCAATTTGGAAACTTCTTCCTAAAGATTCTAAGAGATCAAACTTGATCATATATCTTGATTTTCTTGGATTCTTGTCTTGAATAAAACTTAGAAGCACTTGATCCTTTAGCATCATCAAGACATCAAAACATCTTGCTTCTACATAGGAGTCATTTGACTTAATCCATCAACTGAAAGATCCTTCAATTATTTCTCGTCCTTGGAAAATTCTTCTTGCAAGAATCAACTGCTTCTTTCATTCTTCCTCACTACGAGGTCGTGAAAACAAGACAACAATTGGTACCTCTAAGCCCTACACTGGGGCAACGAAAGGCACCATGCAAAAACCTCAAGCGAACCTAGGGGCAGATTAGAAGTTTTCACCCAATAAGTTCCCAGCTACAAGGTCATGACGAAAGATAACAATTGGTACCTCAAAGCCTTACACTGGGGCAATGAGGGGCATCGTGCATGAGCCTCAAGTGAACATAGGGGCAGACCAAAAGTTCTCACCCGTCGATGTTTTTAAACAAAAAAAGGGGGGACAAACCCTAGGATTTCAATAGATTGATTAAACGTCAAACAGCTCTATCGCCATCACTCCAAAATGGTCAAGTGACTAAATCAAACAGAACATACACTTTGAGGGGGTTCCCGGAGAGATTTGCAAAAGATAGGATAAGGTTGCATGAATTATCACCTCTTTCAAAAGGACAGTCAATCTGTGTTTTCCAAAAAAAATTAAACAAAAATCAAAATCACAAAACAAGGAAAGAATGACATGAGCATTGTACAAACTTTCCATTTCATTGCATTATTTCATATGAAGTCCGCATTTACCAAATTTCACAACAAAGGTTGCATGCATCTGCATCCCTAAAAATCATGTTGACTACATAGATTCCCTACATCTAAATGTCCAAATCTTTTGAATTTAGGATGATCGGCTCTCTCGATGAGTCGATCCCTTGCTTTCTCATAAGGATGGACCCTTGGGTACTAGTACCCTCGTCTCCAGAGGACTATACGTCCTCGCCTTGAGAGGACTACACGTCCTCACCATCAGAGGGCTGCACGCCTTCACCTCCAGAGGACTATACGTCCTCGCCTTGAGAGGGCTACACGTCCTCACCTTGGGTACTAGTTACCCTCACCGTTAGAGGACTACACGTCCTCGCCTTGAGAGGACTACATGTCCTCGCCTTGAGAGGGCTACACGCCCTCACCTTGGGTACTAGTTACCCTCACCGTCAGAGGACTACACGTCCTCGCCTTGAGAGGACTACACGTCCTCACCACCAGAGGGCTGCACGCCCTCACCTCCAGAGGACTATACGTCCTCGCCTTGAGAGGGCTACACGCCCTCACCTTGGGTACTAGTCGCCCTCACCTTCAGAGGACTACACGTCCTCACCTTTAGAGGACTACACGTCCTCGCCTTGAGAGGACTACACATCCTCACCATCAGAGGGTTGCACGCCCTCACCTCTAGAGGACTACATGTCCTCGCCTTGAGAGGGCTACACGCCCTCACCTTGGGTACTAGTTACCCTCACCGTTGAGAGGACTACACGTCCTCGCCTTGAGAGGACTACACGTCCTCACCATCAGAGGGTTGCACGCCCTCACCTCTAGAGGACTACATGTCCTTGCCTTGAGAGGGCTACACGCCCTCACCTTGGGTACTAGTTACCCTCACCGTTGAGAGGACTACACGTCCTCACCATCAGAGGGCTGCACGCCCTCACCTCCAGAGGACTGCATGTCCTAACCTTCATAGGGCTACACGCCCTCGCCATCAAAGGACTGCATGTCCTCACCTTCGTAGGGCTACACGCCCTAACCTTCGGAGGGCTACACGCCCTCGCCATCAGAGGACTGCATGTCCTCACCTTCAGAGGGCTACAAGCCCTCACCTTGAGAGGACTACACGTCCTCGCCAACAGAGGGCTGCACGCCCTCACCTTGAGAGGATTACACGTCCTCGCCATCAGAGGGCTGCACGCCCTCACCTCCAAAGGACTACACATCCTCGCCTTGAAAGGGCTGCACGCCCTCACCTTTAGAGGGCTACGTGTCCTCATTTTCAGTGTGCTCCACATCCACACCTTAAGAGAATTTAAGGTCCTCTGCCCTTATATGCTTAACCGAGACTTGCACTCCCGGTTAAGGGGCCAGTAGTTTTCTTTTAACGATTCTTGGGCCACCCCCTGATATTGGAGGAGGGCCAACTGTGCGAGCACAACCAGAGAGGGAGGCTATTACACTGCTACTATGCATACCGGGGTAAGATTTCACCCGTGCCGCTGCAAAGAGACGAGTGTGGATCATGCGCACCAACATGACCACTCTTAGATAGATATAGATGACATTGCTACTTAGCAATATTCTGCCCAGCGACCGCAATGCCAATCTCCCCCTGCAAAAGTATCAGTTGGTCTGTGTCGTCCCGACATGGGTAAGTATGCATATGGTTCAACTGATTTCTGATACCATCTATTGTTTGCAGGGATCGCACCCACAAGACACCCAGTGGACCCGGAAAAGTCCAACAGGGCCCTGGGTTTCCAGCTCTGGTTACGGGCCTCTATCAATCCTACAGGGTGCCCGTACCCCCCCGGCAAGGTCACGTCATCATAGATAAGTATGCACCTCCCCCAACTGATTTATGATTTCATCTATTGTTTGCAGGGATCGCGCCTGCAAGACACCCAGTGAACCCGAAGAAGTCCAACAGGGTCTTGGAGTTGTCAAGCTCTAATTACGGGTCTCTGTCAGTTCTACAGAGTACCTGTCACCTCCAGCAAGGGCATCAGGCCCCCTACTAATCGAGCTTTCATCAAGAAGTACTGCGTCTCCAGGAAGGCGCAGGGCGAAACACCACAGCAGCCTGGGGATGGCCGGCAGCGGGCAACAGACGCACCGCCATCACCTCTAGAGTTCACCTCAGCTCATCCACAAAAAGGTTAGAGCGTTGCTTACAACCCATGGCCGACCAATAAGCGACCAAGTCCAAAGCCAAAGGTAAGCAAAGTACTAGGTCAGTGACCGATAAGTCATAAGGCGTCCAGCTAAAGACGTTAAAGAAGCGCTACTAGGAGGCAACCTAGTACCTTTTGAATCTATGCTTGTTATTTGATCACTTTTTATAGTAGGATGCACCTAGTTGCTCATGATCCTGGGGATTTAAATAAAACAAGCGCAAGCTCGGAAGGTAGTCATACCTCACAAAATATATATATGTATGTTTAGGTAGTGAAAATACCTTAGATATGCATGTATGTAAACAAAAAAACACTTCACAAAATATATATGTATGTTTAGGTAGAAAGATACCTTAGATATGCATGTATGTAAACAAAAAAAATACCTCACAAAACATATATATGTATGTTTAGGTGGCAAGATACCTTGGATATGCATGTATATAGCAAAAATACCTCACAAAAATATGCACATGTTTAGGTAGCAAAATACCTCATGAAGAAAAAAAGAAGAAAAAAAAAACAAACAAGAAAAAGAAATAAACAAATGATAATGATAAAAAAAAGAAGGAGAAAAAGAAAAAAATAAGTTGTCAAGCTGAAAAACCAACATGCTTTTGAAAAGAGATGACTTCCAACTTTTCTTTGGAAAAATTCACTGATCATAACTAGTTTTTGAAAAAATGTGTATACACCTGAAGGGTGAATGCTGTGAAGATTTTCCCAGACGCCCAAAATGGACTCGGATGAATGCACAAATTGATAAAAGAACATATTTTGGAAACGTTGGGTTGACTAAAATAGAGGAAATGAATCCTGAGCCCTAGCATCACATGACCATAAAAATTTGACACTTGAGTGTCCGCATAGGTGCATGCATGACCAGTTTTGCATAAAGTTTCCAAATCATCATTTTTGCATTTGTGTCATGGAAATAATGTGGGGCATCCCTTTTTATCCTTGAACCAAACCAAACCCTGACATGTATCATGTCTAGCCATTCTACAAGCCTTGAGCCAAAATCCTGACTCACCATAAACCTTACCCTCGGAAGCAAAGAAAAAAGAAGGAAGGGAATTTCCAATCAAAGAGAAAGCAAAAAAGGAAGGAAAGGAAATTCCAATCAAAGAGAAAGAGAAAAAGAAAGAAAGGAAATTCCCAATCAAAGAGTGGGAGAAAGAAAAAAGAAAAGAAAGAAAATTCCCAACCAAAGAATGGGAGAAAGTAAAAAAAGAAGGAAGCTCCTGGTCAAAGAAACCAGAAGAAATGTGCAGAAAGGTCTTTGACCAGACAATATCTGAACAATACAGAATTGTCACCAAATGAACAAAAAGAAGAAGGAAAGGAAACCACGACCTAAAATGGTCTTCTCCCTTTAATTGCCAACCAAAATCAGTGCACTAGCGACTTTTTCGCCCCACACTAAACAAACAGAAAAAGAAAAAGCCAGAAAAATCAAAAGCCAAAAACACACAAAAGCTGAAAGAAGAAACCACCAAAAGAACCCATTCCCGAGGAAGCCCTATTGATCCATGATCACGCATGTAATTTTTGATTTGATAGGAAATAATTTGCAAAGTCAAGTCATGACATATCTATGGTTCGGAATTAGGATGAAACACTTACCTGTGCAAGATTGATACACTTTGAGTGATTTTCTTCTATTTTTGTCGAACTCGGTGTTTCCTCTAAATGGTCATTTAGAAACGAAATGCTAACATCC